>NW_027449478.1:0-29335 GCF_964194025.1 Convolutriloba macropyga | reverse complement strand
GTACGAAAAAATCCCAAAAGACCAGAAGAACTAATTTTATTGCTCCGAAAAAAAAATTGTTTCAGAGAAATTAATATTTTTCATAGGCAAAAACAACAAACCGACCAACATCGGACGAAGTGCTCTCGGACAACTGGCGAGACAACTCTTTTAGAATGGGGGCATAGGCTAGAAAAATTTTATTAATGGAAAACTTTAAACTGCGGATGGTTCGAAACCGCGACCTCTCAAACGAGAGCCTTGTACATTAACCTCTACGTTACATGTGCTATGGTCATCACTCAGAAACAGTTAATTTCTGAGTCCGCGCATTTCACACTCAAATAGTGTGAATTGCGCTATTGAAAGAAGTGAAATCGAAAGAAGGTTCTGCAAAAAATCGGTTTAGCAAAAATTTTGCATGAACTAAAATACACGTTTACAAACAGAGCCGCCAGATTGCCGAAAACAGCGCCGCTGACGAGTTGGATGCAAATTGGGGTTGAAACAGAAATATGGGAAAAGATAGAAATTAACCAAATTGTTTTTTTTGTTTTTTTAGTGTCAAAAATTGTTCAAATTTGTGGGTGCAGTTTCAGTTCGATTCCTAAACTATACTTAATTCAGCTTCTAAACTCAAAACTATTAAACTAACAATCACTCTAATGCATTTTGATAACCTAAAGCATTGTGACTTAATGAACGCGCTTTATTGTATTGTCCTGTTTCTTTTTATTTTGCTGTCTCGACTCTGGCTGTATTCACTAAATTATGTGAAATAATATATAATCAATTTTAGTGAAACAGCAATTGGTGAAACAGTGCGTGAGGTATGTCAGAGGTCAAGCGTTCAAACTGTGACTTATGTAAAACAAAATACGAGATCAAAAGAAAAAAGTGAATAAAAAAAACATAGCAGGACAAGTGCTGACCTACAATTCAAAAAACTTTTTTTGACTAAACAAAAACCAAGACCTTGAATGAGCAATGAATTGATAGCGAAAACCATTTTTAAAAGAACAGTAAAAAAACATTTAAAATTATAGCAAAAATGCCACATGTGAACAAAAAACCACTTGCGAAAAAGCACAATATTGTTCAAAAAACTTTCTCTCACCCAATTTTAAAATTAGATTGAGAAAACTTCACGCCGCAATGCCACTCTTGCTTTGGCGTGACCAAAATCACTACTCCAAATTGAGTTTAAAATTCATCAAAATTTCAAGACCTTCAAAAAAAAGACACCACACCAGTACCATTCAAATTCTCTGAATTTAAAAAGGGGTTGCCTAAATATTAGCCTGTGAGAGGCTGGCGGCGGTTTATAATAATTCCTTCAAACTTTATTGAAGAAACTAAAACCAGAATGACTAGGAATGCGCTTCGAAAATCATCTACCACTATAAAAAAAACTTGTTAAAACAAGTCAAGAGGATGCACGCAAAAAAACCTCCATCAAGAACGCAAACAATGCACAATTAGGAGTTTAAAACTTTTAAGCCAGAGCTGCTCGTCTTTTTTTGTTTTGACATTCTGACTTTACTTCAATTCATCGAAATTTGTGAATAGATCTTTAGAGACATCTCGCCCCAATAAATGTCAAATTCTTTCAAATGAAGGCTGCGATTTCATGAATAATAGCCTCACTATCGCTTCCCAACTATTATTGATATTGTTGGGGTAAAGACAAAATTATCGGCTATAGTAGGGTTGCATCACTGGACTTATAAAACTGTTCTATCAAGGGGCGGGGGAGGGTGACGTGGTGGCGCGGGGAATAATTCACAAGAAATGAAAACTGGTCTTTGGTATTTTTGACCCCCAAGTTGCATCCAGCGAAGTTGCAACGCCTCCGCGAGAAACCATATGCGCGGTGTATTTTACCCGTTTATCCAATTTTGTGAGACAAAAGGTCAAATCTTCAGACCAAAAACGACGGTCGGACAAACGTTGGCAGTACGAAAAATACCAAAGACCAGCGGAAACAGGATCAGAACATTTGAACCTGATCTTTCTATCGTGAACAGTTTCAACCTTGTGTCCTCCATAGAACTTATATAAGTGACTGTGAAAGTAATTTAACTAAGTGAGGTAGATGTAGCCCATCAAAAATTTTGACGTTTTGAGGTCAAACGTGCGAGCAAATACAGCCTGACAAAGAAACACAAAGGACGATAAAAAAAAGTTTTCAGTGCGTTAAAATAGAGCAACACTAATTTTTTTGAACCTTCTTTTAAGAGCAATTAGAAGCAATGAAATTAGTTTTATTCCCTATTTCGGTAGGATTGAACCGAGCAGAGTTATGACTATAACCGAATACCGTCGAAAGGATTGAAACAGAACGACTGGACAGTGGTTGGCTTCCTCATTAGGTGTCTGCCATTTAGCGAGTGTAGCGATAGTTTTACTGAGGTATTAGGGATGGAGTGTCGGGTGACAGAGATAGGGTAAGCGGGAGGGTCGCGTGTCCGCAATAATGAGTGAAGTTAGGTGCTAGGGCAAAATGGGGGCGCGGGTGTGAAGTAAGGGGGTGGTGTTAGGAGTGGTCGAGCTAAGAACCGCATTTCACATGTAATTTGGATCTACTAAAATTTCAGTGACTCCCATAACTAGAGACTAGGAAACAGTACGCCTCCGCGAGAAACCATATGCGCGGTGTATTTTACCCGTTTATCCAATTTTGTGAGACAAAAGGTCAAATCTTCAGACCAAAAACGACGGTCGGACAAACGTTGGCAGTACGAAAAATACCAAAGACCAGCGGAACTAATTTTATCGCTCCGAAACAAAATTTGTTTCAGAGCAATTAATACTTTTAATGGGCAGAACCAAAAACCGACTAAAATTGGAGGAAGTATCCTCGGATAACTGGCGAGATATCTTTTAGAATCGGCGAATAGGCTAGAAAAAATTTTATTAAGGAAAAACTTCTCACTACGGATGGTTCGAACACGCGACCTCTCAAACGGGAGCATTGTACATTAACCTCTACGTTACACGTGCTATGGTCATCACTCAGAAACAGAGTTATTTTTTGAGTCCGCGCTTTTCAGACTCAAATAGTGCGAATTGCGCTATTGAAAGAAGTGAAATCGAAAGAAGGTTCTGCAAAAAACGGTTAAGCAAAAATTTTGCTTAAACTAAAATACACCTTTACAAATACAGCCGTCAGAATGCCGAAAAACAGCGCCATTGACGCGCTGGATGCAACTTGGGGGTCAAAAATGGGAAGAGGAATTAACCGAAATATTTTCATCAGTTTAAAAAATGTTCCAACTTGTGCTGTTTGCTAGATTCTTAAACTGTGCTTGATTCAACTTCTTAACTATTAAGCTCAATACTAAAGTAAGTCAGCAATTGCTCTAATGAACGTCGAAAACTATATGTTCTATGACTTAATGACCGCGCTTTATCGGGTTATCCCGTTTCTTTATTTAGTTTTTCGACTTTGAGTGCATTCACTACATTAAATGATTCAACGCGTGAAGGAAATTAAATCAATTTTGGTGAAATAGTGAGTGAAGTATGTCAGAGGTCAAGCGTGCAAATCGTGACTCATTTAAAACGAAAAACCAGATCAAAAGGCAAAGCGATTTAAAAAAACCATAGCAGGACAAGCCTGACCTACAATTCAAAAAGACTTCTTTTGACTAAAAAAAGAACTAGACCAAGAAGGCGCTATGACTTGATTGCGATAACCAATTTAAAAAAACCAGTAAAAAACGGGAATCAAAGCGAAAATGCCGCATTTGAACAAAAAACAAGCGAGAAAGCAACTTTTGTTCAAAAATTTTCTCAATCAACTTTAAAATTAGATTGACAAAACTTCACTCCGCAAAACCACTCGCTTTGTTGCTCCAGTTCTTTTTTGGCGTGACCAAAATCACTACTCCAATTTGACTTTAAAAATCATGAAAATAGATCATAAAAAAACAGCTCCCCATTATAATTCAGATTTTCTGAATTGTAAAAACGAGAGCGCCTTAATAATAGCCGTTGAGAGGCTGACGGCGGCTAGTTTAATTCCTTCAAATTTTGTTCAAGAAACAAACTAGACCCCAATATGAATAGGAATGCGCTTCGAAAATCATCTACCCCTGTAACAAAATTTAACACAAGTCAAATGGACGTACGCTAATAAAAAAAACCTCCATCAAGAACGCAAACTTTGTTCTATTTACGTTTTCTCGCCACTGCACAATTAAGAGTTTAAAACTTTTAAGCCAGAGCCGCTCGTTTTTTTTTGTTTCGGTAGACTGACTTGACTTCAAAATTCGTGAATAGATCTTGAAAGAAGGCGCCTCAATACAACTCAATTTGTTTGAAACGGAAGGCTGCGCTTGGATCTAGCAGCCTCACTATCGTTTGGCAACTATTATTGATATTCTTGCAGCCAAGAACAAAAATAGCGGCTATAATAGGGTTGCACCACTGGATTTAAAATACTGTTCTATCAGAATGCACCTTAGAGCTCTATCACTTGACACTTTTTTGGCGTGTGGATGTGAACGACAGATTGTCAATCTCCAATGGACTAACTGCAACATTGCGCTGCTTTGAAATCATCGTCATTAGGGCATTTGCGCAGCACACGAGAACATTGCGTCCAAAATTGGGGGAAGGGCCGGGGAGAATGGACTTGAAACAGCATGGAATCCAGCTTGATTGACCTCACAAGTGCCGTTTCAACTAGGATCATTCAATAGGATCTAATTAGGATCATACTCTATAGGATCTAATTAGGATCATACTCAATAGTATCTAATTAGGATCATATTCGATAGGATCTAATTAGGATCCTACTCTATTGTATCTAATTAGGATCATACTCTATAGTACCTAATTAGGACCATATTCAATAGGATCTAATTAGGATCATATTCAATAGGATCTAATTAGGATCATACTCTATAGTATCTAATTAGGATCATATTCAATAGGATCTAATTAGGATCATACTCTATAGGATCTAATTAGGAGCATACTCTATAGTATCTAATTAGGATCATACTCTATAGTATCTAATTAGGATCATATTCAATAGGATCTAATTAGGATCAAATTCAATAGGATCTAATTAGGATCATATTCAATAGGATCTAATTAGGATCATACTCTATTGTATCTAATTAGGATCATACTCTATAGTATCTAATTAGGATCATACTCAATAGTATCTAATTAGGATCATATTCAATAGGATCTAATTAGGATCCTACTCTATTGTATCTAATTAGGATCATACTCTATAGTATCTAATTAGGACCATATTCAATAGGATCTAATTAGGATCATATTTAATAGGATCTAATTAGGATCATACTCTATAGTATCTAATTAGGATCATATTCAATAGGATCTAATTAGGATCATACTCTATAGGATCTAATTAGGATCATACTCTATAGTATCTAATTAGGATAATACTCTATAGTCTCTAATTAGGATCATACACTATAGTATCTAATTAGGATCATGATCTATAGTATCTAATTAGGATCATATTCAATAGGATCTAATTAGGATCAAATTCAATAGGATCTAATTAGGATCATATTCAATAGGATCTAATTAGGATCATACTCTATTGTATCTAATTAGGATCATACTCTATAGTATCTAATTAGGACCATATTCAATAGGATCTAATTAGGATCATACTCTATAGTATCTAATTAGGACCATATTCAATAGGATCTAATTAGGATCATATTTAATAGGATCTAATTAGGATCATACTCTATAGTATCTAATTAGGATCATATTCAATAGGATCTAATTAGGATCATACTCTATAGGATCTAATTAGGATCATACTCTATAGTATCTAATTAGGATCATACTCTATAGTCTCTAATTAGGATCATACTCTATAGGATCTAATTAGGAGCATACTCTATAAAATCTAATTAGGATCATACTCTATAGTATCTAATTAGGATCATATTCAATAGGATCTAATTAGGATCAAATTCAATAGGATCTAATTAGGATCATATTCAATAGGATCTAATTAGGATCATACTCTATTGTATCTAATTAGGATCATACTCTATAGTATCTAATTAGGATCATACTCAATAGTATCTAATTAGGATCATATTCAATAGGATCTAATTAGGATCCTACTCTATTGTATCTAATTAGGATCATACTCTATAGTATCTAATCAGAACCATATTCAATAGGATCTAATTAGGATCATATTTAATAGGATCTAATTAGGATCATACTCTATAGTATCTAATTAGGATCATATTCAATAGGATCTAATTAGGATCATACTCTATAGGATCTAATTAGGATCATACTCTATAGTATCTAATTAGGATCATACTCTATAGTCTCTAATTAGGATCATACACTATAGTATCTAATTAGGATCATACTCTATAGTATCTAATTAGGATCATATTCAATAGGATCTAATTAGGATCAAATTCAATAGGATCTAATTAGGACCATATTCAATAGGATCTAATTAGGATCATACTCTATTGTATCTAATTAGGATCATACTCTATAGTATCTAATTAGGAACATATTCAATAGGATCTAATTAGGATCATATTCAATAGGATCTAATTAGGATCATACTCTATAGGATCTAATTAGGATTATACTCTATAGGATCTAATTAGGATCATACTCTATAGTATCTAATTAGGATCGTACTCTATAGTATCTAATTAGGATCATATTCAATAGGATCTAATTAGGATCATATTCAATAGGATCTAATTAGTATCATATTCAATAGGATCTAATTAGGATCACATTCAATAGGATCTAATTAGGATCATATTCAATAGGATCTAATTAGGATCATATTAAATAGGATCTAATTAGGATCATACTCTATAGTATCTAATTAGGATCATATTCAATAGGATCTAATTAGGATCATATTCAATAGGATCTAATTAGGATCATACTCTATAGTATCTAATTAGGATCGTACTCTATAGTATCTAATTAGGATCATACTCTATAGTATCTAATTAGGATCATATTCAATAGGATCTAATTAGGATCATATTCAATAGGATCTAATTAGGATCATATTCAATAGGATCTAATTAGGATCATACTCTATAGTATCTATTTAGCAACATATTCAATAGGATCTAATTAGGATAATATTCAATAGGATCTAATTAGGATCATATTCAATAGGATCTAATTAGGATCATATTCAATAGGATCTACTTAGGATCATATTCAATAGGATCTAATTAGGATCATACTCTATAGCATCTAATTAGGATCATATTCAATAGGATCAAATTAGGATCATATTCAATAGGATCTAATTAGGATCACATTCAATAGGATCTAATTAGGATCATATTCAATAGTATCTAATTAGGATCATATTCAATAGGATCTAATTAGGATCAGACTCTATAGGATCTAATTAGGATCACACTCTATAGTATCTAATTAGGATCGTACTCTATAGTATCTTATTAGGATCATATTCAATAGGATCTAATTAGGATCATATTCAATAAGATCTAATTAGGCTCATATTCAATAGGATCTACTTAGGATCATATTCAATAGGATCTAATTAGAATCATACTCTATAGTATCTAATTAGGATCATATTCAATAGGATCTAATTAGGATCATATTCAATAGGATCTAATTAGGATCATATTCAATAGGATCTAATTAGGATCATATTCAATAGGATCTAATTAGGATCATATTCAAAAGGATCTAATTAGGATCATACTCTATAGTATCTAATTAGGATCATATTCAATAGGATCTAATTAGGATCATACTCTATAGGATCTAATTAGGATCAAACTCATTAGTATCTAATTAGGATCGTACTCTATAGTATGTAATTAGGATCATATTCAATAGGATCTAATTAGGATCATATTCAATAGTATCTAATTAGGATCATATTCAATAGGATCTAATTAGGATCATACTCTATAGTATCTAATAAGGATCATACTCTATAGGATCTAATTAGGATCATACTCTATAGTATCTAATTAGGATCGTACTCTATTGTATCTAATTAGGATCATACTCTATAGTATCTAATTAGGAACATATTCAATAGGATCTAATTAGGATCATATTCAATAGGATCTAATTAGGATCATACTCTATAGTATCTAATTAGGATCATATTCAATAGGATCTAATTAGGATCAAACTCTATAGGATCTAATTAGGATTATACTCTATAGGATCTAATTAGGATCATACTCTATAGTATCTAATTAGGATCGTACTCTATAGTATCTAATTAGGATCATATTCAATAGGATCTAATTAGGATCATATTCAATAGGATCTAATTAGTATCATATTCAATAGGATCTAATTAGGATCACATTCAATAGGATCTAATTAGGATCATATTCAATAGGATCTAATTAGGATCATATTCAACAGGATCTAATTAGGATCATACTCTATAATATCTAATTAGGATCATATTCAATAGGATCTAATTAGGATCATATTCAATAGGATCTAATTAGGATCATACTCTATAGTATCTAATTAGGATCGTACTCTATAGTATCTAATTAGGATCATACTCTATAGTATCTAATTAGGATCATATTCAATAGGATCTAATTAGGATCATATTCAATAGGATCTAATTAGGATCATATTCAATAGGATCTAATTAGGATCATACTCTATAGTATCTATTTAGGAACATATTCAATAGGATCTAATTAGGATAATATTCAATAGGATCTAATTAGGATCATATTCAACAGGATCTAATTAGGATCATATTCAATAGGATCTACTTAGGATCATATTCAATAGGATCTAATTAGGATCATACTCTATAGCATCTAATTAGGATCATATTCAATAGGATCTAATTAGGATCATATTCAATAGGATCTAATTAGGATCACATTCAATAGGATCTAATTAGGATCATATTCAATAGTATCTAATTAGGATCATATTCAATAGGATCTAATTAGGATCAGACTCTATAGGATCTAATTAGGATCACACTCTATAGTATCTAATTAGGATCGTACTCTATAGTATCTAATTAGGATCATATTCAATAGTATCTAATTAGGATCATATTCAATAGGATCTAATTAGGATCATACTCTATAGTATCTATTTAGGAACATATTCAATAGGATCTAATTAGGATAATATTCAATAGGATCTAATTAGGATCATATTCAATAGGATCTAATTAGGATCATATTCAATAGGATCTACTTAGGATCATATTCAATAGGATCTAATTAGGATCATACTCTATAGCATCTAATTAGGATCACATTCAATAGGATCTAATTAGGATCATATTCAATAGGATCTAATTAGGATCACATTCAATAGGATCTAATTAGGATCATATTCAATAGTATCTAATTAGGATCATATTCAATAGGATCTAATTAGGATCAGACTCTATAGGATCTAATTAGGATCACACTCTATAGTATCTAATTAGGATCGTACTCTATAGTATCTAATTAGGATCATATTCAATAGGATCTAATTAGGATCATAGTCAATAGGATCTAATTAGGATCATATTCAATAGGATCTACTTAGGATCATATTCAATAGGATCTAATTAGAATCATACTCTATAGTATCTAATTAGGATCATATTCAATAGGATCTAATTAGGATCATATTCAATAGGATCTAATTAGGATCATATTCAATAGGATCTAATTAGGATCATATTCAATAGGATCTAATTAGGATCATATTCAAAAGGATCTAATTAGGATCATACTCTATAGTATCTAATTAGGATCATATTCAATAGGATCTAATTAGGATCATATTCAATAGGATCTAATTAGGATCATACTCTATAGGATCTAATTAGGATCAAACTCTGTAGTATCTAATTAGGATCGTACTCTATAGTATGTAATTAGGATCATATTCAATAGGATCTAATTAGGATCATATTCAATAGTATCTAATTAGGATCATATTCAATAGGATCTAATTAGGATCATACTCTATAGTATCTAATTAGGATCATACTCTATAGGATCTAATTAGGATCATACTCTATAGTATCTAATTAGGATCGTACTCTATAGTATCTAATTAGGATCATATTCAATAGGATCTAATTAGGATCATATTCAATAGGATCTAATTAGGATCATATTCAATAGGATCTAATTAGGATCATATTCAATAGGATCTAATTAGGATCATATTCAATAGGATCTAATTAGGATCATACTCTATAGTATCTAATTAGGATCATATTCAATAGGATCTAATTAGGATCATATTCAATAGGATCTAATTAGGATCATACTCTATAGTATCTAATTAGGATCATACTCTATAGTATCTAATTAGGATCATATTCAATAGGATCTAATTAGGATCATATTCAATAGGATCTAATTAGGATCATACTCTATAGTATCTAATTAGGATCATACTCTATAGTATCTAATTAGGATCATATTCAATAGGATCTAATTAGGATCATATTCAATAGGATCTAATTAGGATCATACTCTATAGTATCTAATTAGGATCATACTATAGTATCTAATTAGGATCATACTCTATAGTATCTAATTAGGATCATATTCAATAGGATCTAATTAGGATCATATTCAATAGGATCTAATTAGGATCATACTCTATAGTATCTAATTAGGATCATATTCAATAGGATCTAATTAGGATCATATTCAATAGGATCTAATTAGGATCATACTCTATAGTATCTAATTAGGATCATACTCTATAGTATCTAATTAGGATCATACTCTATAGTATCTAATTAGGATCATATTCAATAGGATCTAATTAGGATCATATTCAATAGGATCTAATTAGGATCATACTCTATAGTATCTAATTAGGATCATACTATAGTATCTAATTAGGATCATACTCTATAGTATCTAATTAGGATCATATTCAATAGGATCTAATTAGGATCATATTCAATAGGATCTAATTAGGATCATACTCTATAGTATCTAATTAGGATCATATTCAATAGGATCTAATTAGGATCATATTCAATAGGATCTAATTAGGATCATACTCTATAGTATCTAATTAGGATCATACTCTATAGTATCTAATTAGGATCATATTCAATAGGATCTAATTAGGATCATATTCAATAGGATCTAATTAGGATCATACTCTATAGTATCTAATTAGGATCATACTCTATAGTATCTAATTAGGATCATATTCAATAGGATCTAATTAGGATCATACTCTATAGTATCTAATTAGGATCATACTCTATAGTATCTAATTAGGATCATACTCTATAGTATCTAATTAGGATCATACTCTATAGTATCTAATTAGGATCATATTCAATAGGATCTAATTAGGATCATACTCTATCGGATCTAATTAGGATCATACTCTATAGTATCTAATTAGGATCATATTCAATAGGATCTAATTAGGATCATATTCAATAGGATCTAATTAGGATCATACTCTATAGTATCTAATTAGGATCATATTCAATAGGATCTAATTAGGATCATATTCAATAGGATCTAATTAGGATCATACTCTATAGTATCTAATTAGGATCATACTCTATAGTATCTAATTAGGATCATATTCAATAGGATCTAATTAGGATCATATTCAATAGGATCTAATTAGGATCATACTCTATAGTATCTAATTAGGATCATACTCTATAGTATCTAATTAGGATCATATTCAATAGGATCTAATTAGGATCATACTCTATAGTATCTAATTAGGATCATACTCTATAGTATCTAATTAGGATCATACTCTATAGTATCTAATTAGGATCATACTCTATAGTATCTAATTAGGATCATATTCAATAGGATCTAATTAGGATCATACTCTATCGGATCTAATTAGGATCATACTCTATAGTATCTAATTAGGATCATACTCTATAGTATCTAATTAGGATCATATTCAATAGGATCTAATTAGGATCATACTCTATCGGATCTAATTAGGATCATACTCTATAGTATCTAATTAGGATCATACTCTATAGAACTTGCTCAGTATCACTCATATAGATGAAAAGTGAGGATAAAACAAATCTGGTTCTAGTTTAACAGCATATCAGACATTAGAGCAGCCAATCAATTTGGAACATGAGGTAACAGATAAGCTTCATCATCATCATAATTGCCAATCAAACTACCTAGGTACACAACTGTACAACCAAATTTGTGTGCAAGGTTCGATAGCACATCACACAATACGTTTGTTCAGTTTTTTAACAAACAAACAAACAATAAAGTGGAGTGCATTCTACATCTTGCTCGGAGGACTCAAGTCTCCCGCAGAATATTAACAATTAAAACTTAAAATTGGACAACATTGATTGACTTACTACGATTCAAAGTACATAATAATTTAGTAACAACAGTCCGAAAAGCAATTTACACTGCTACCTAAAAAAACTGGTTTGCTCAATTCAAGACTTCGAAATGTTCGAAAACTAAATCTCGGAAATTGCCTTTCACGAAGTCATAATGATAAATAGTCATGCAATAATACCAAAGTCAAGTTTCAAGTCAAAGAAGTCATAATTACAGCATAATACCGAAATAGAGATGAAAGAAGCAATTAAAAACTTTCGCCTCCTGCAAAAATTGTGCAAAAATCTGATATATTTTCCAAAATGGTAAGAATCGAATCACTGAAACTTCTTAAATTTAACATTAACATCTCTGTATGGGGTTGGAAAATACATTGAAAAATGCACAAACAACAAAGCATCATTAATAGAAGTGTAGCAATTTGGTAGCTTCTTATATTTGCAGTACAAGTTAACATCAGATATTAAATTAACTCTCCATTTACCCAGAAAGCATGATCGTCTTTTTGTAACCATAGCGAGTGTCAAGCAAATCGGGCTTACTTTGCTGAATGAAAAGCCCATTTTCATAATAAATACAACACAAGCAAAAGTATCAATTTGTTATATTACTTAGCAATGCGCATCTTAGAACTTGAGTCAAAGAAATTTGGATGTTCAGTTCCTGCTAAAACGTTATTTGCGGCTTTGGATTAAACTTTCTTTCTTTCTTTCAAAAAGTCAGAGATAAGCTGGTGTCTGGCAAAAGTAGTCCTTTGTAACGAAATCGAAATTCACGGAAAATGTTCACGAAATTCACGGAAAAAGTTCCTCAACTAATGATGTTAATGTTCAAGATTTGTCAATCGTTGGCCAACTTTTTGAATTGATGTAATATTCGTATATCTGTAGTGTGGTGGTGATTAGACAGGTGCTGGGATTGGACTTATCTTCTTCTTGTCAACTGAGAGGGAGTCGACTACTCTGCGATGGCTGCGACTGAAGAAGTGGTTGTGGTTCCGTTAGGAAGTTTGCTACTGTTGTTGTTGTTACTATCTCCTCCCTCATTGCACACTATCACCTGCTGGTTCACCACAAATTGTATCACCTAAACAACAACAACAACATTACAAACCCATGATCAACAAACATAGTCGGCAGATTGCCGGAATAGCTGCGAAAGAATAGACCCGCGGGCCGTATAATAGCGACAGAAAGAGACAGATTTAAATTGAGACAAAAATCGACGCCGCCCAAAAAGCTAGGTAAAAACATTCAGTGATAAATTAATAAAGCTTGTTAAAATGCATCCTGCAGAAGCCTCTTATTAGGGACCTTTACTGCACATATGAATTTCTTTGACCTTAAACAAATTCAAATTAAACTTAAGTTTTAAAGTGCAAAAGTCATTTTATTGAGTGAGGTAAGTCACTTGTGATCAAAATTTAATCACGAAAATAACCTAAAAACTTTCGATAAAGCGAGTGAGAAATGACGTCACGCGCGCAAACGGCGTTAGTGAGAGGAAGAAGTCATTCAGAAAATTTGACTTTTTCAGCTTTGCTGTGTGAACAAATGTAAAACGAAAAAGAGCGTCAGAAGACGAAACAAAAAAACATAGCAGGACAAGTCCTGACGTGCAATTCAAAGAATTTTCATTGACTAAACAGAAAACTAGACCTAGAACGGACTATGAGTGGACTGCAAAAACCACTCAGAAAAAAATCCGATCAAAAAATGGAAAAAACAGTAAAAATCGAAGTCATATTGCCGCTTTCTCACTCTACTTCAAAATTGGGCGAAAAAATTTCACACTGCAAAACCGCTCGCTTTTTCGCTCTACTTCCTGTTTCGGCGTGACCAAAATCACTACTCCAATTTGACTTCAAAAATCATGAAAATGTGTGAACAGATCTTAAAAAAACATAGCCGGAAGAATTCCGGAAACGACTCGAAAGAGAAATATGCCCAAAATTATGACTAAACAACTAGAACATTATTGTGAAGCCTAAAACACCCCAAATGCCATAAAAATAAGGTAGAAGAGAAACGGCATTCAAAAACAAATTGAACAAAAAAATGAGAAAAACTTAATGAGCTTTTTTTTAATAGTACACGGAAATACAAAGCTGAATAAATTTCCTTGCAATTAGAGCAATGAAAAGCTCGCAAAGTAATGGCCAAGTCGAAATAGAATAAGAAACTTGGCTAAGATTTAAAAAAGGTAAAAACTGCAAAACAAATAAGAAAAATGGTTTAAAATTTCTCAACTTTTCTGTCATTCTTCCTTACCAAAAATGTTTTATACCAACAAAACTTTATTCAATTGGTATCTGACAATTTCTTAAGTAACAAGCTTCTAATCAAATCCCACTTAAAGCAGTAAAACAGAAAACAGGCAAAAAATTAAATTTCGTCTAAAAATCAGCAAAACTGGTCAAAAACCTCCAAATTAGCATTAAACTCAAATTAACTACTTGAAACATTCAATTCCTATCAGAACAAGCCTAAAAACTAGTACAATATCAGAATCAAATCTCATAAACATCAAAAGTTGCACAGAAACTGCTTTTAAAAGCCGCATGTGAACAAAAACTTTCGCTCGCTTAGAGAAAATTTCTTCACATATTTCTCGCTCTCTCAAAAACAGCGGTATGAACAAAAGACTTGCTTTTCGCTCCGCTCTTCACTTTTGTTCAGCACCAAAATCACTCCAAATTTTGTCACGCGTTTGATTTACCGCTTCAAAAATCATTCCAATAAAATTGATTTAAAAAAAGGACTTCGCCAATACTCCTCTTCGAGTCGTAAAAAGACAGCGCCCCAAGAAAATTCAAATTCTTTGAATTGTAAAAAAACCAAGAGCACCGCAATATAGCTCCGCTCAGCTTACAGCTTGGCAGCTATAACAAACTTTTTTCACGCGTTTCATTTCCCGCTTCAAAAACCTCTCAAATAGAATTGATTAAAAAAGGACTTCTCCACTACTCCTCTTCGAGTCGTAAAAATGTATGAACAGATCTTAAAAAAACCGAGGACAGATCTAAAAAATTTCGGAACGACTCGAAGGAGAAAATTGCCCACACTTAAGACTAAACAACTACAACAACTATTGTGAACCCTGAACCTCCACAAATGCCATAAAAAATTTGAGGAAGAATAGAAACGGCATTCAAAAACCAAAAACAAATTAAAAAAAAAACTCGAAAAACTTAACTTTTTATAATAGTACAAGGAAACAAAGCGGAATAAAAATCCTTTGCAATTAGAGCTACGAAAAGCTCCGCTCTTCACTTTTGTTCAGCACCAAAATCACTCCAAAATTTTTCACGCGTTTCATTTCCCGCTTCAAAAATCACTCGAATAAAATTGATTAAAAAAAAGAAAAATGGTTCAAAATTTCTCAATTTTTCTGCCATTTTTTCTAAGAAAAAAATGTTTTATAACAACAAACTTATATCAATTGGTATCTGAAAATTCCGCAATTAACAAGCTTCTAATCAAATCCCACTTAAAGCAGTAAAACAAAAAACAGGCAAAAAAATCATTAAATTTCGTCTAAAAATCAGCAAAACTGATCAAAAACCTCTAAATTAGCATTAAATTCAAATTAAATACTTGAAACCTTCAATTCCTATCAAAACAGCCTAAAACTAATAGAATATCATAATCAAACCTCATAACCATCAAAAGTTGCAAAAGCTGCTTTTAAAAGCCGCACGTGAACAAAAAATTTCGCTCGCTTAGAGAAAATTTTTTCACACATCAATTTCTCGCTCTCTCAAAAAACAGCGCTATGAACAAAAACCACTTTCTTTTTGCTCTGCTCTTCACTTTTGTTCAGCACCAAAATCACTTCAAATTTTTTCACGCGTTTCATTTCCCACTTCAAAAATCATTCCAATAAAATTGATTAAAAAAGACAGCGTCCCAATACTATTCAGATTCTTTGAATTGTAAAAACCAAGAGCACCGCAATATAGTTCCGCTCAGCTTACAGCTATAATAGTATCGAGCATGAAGACTCAGACTCAAATAAAACTTATAAAATATTCACTATCTATTAATAGAATGAACTCAATTCTGATTGGACAAAAATGTAAACAAAAAGTATAAATAAGAAAGGCATAACACGAATTATTCATTCTTTCTTCAATTGATTCTTATGAAACTTAGTGCTATTCGCCATCCTCAGAACTTGTGAAATTTTCACATCTTAGCAGAATACCGGACGCTTGCGAACCTAACACTTAAAAAATATTTGAAAAGGAAACATAAAAAACAATTTACAAGAGCTTTTTTAAAAAAACTGCTACTATGAGGTATCTGACGCAGTTGACATCAATTATTTCTAGCACATTTTTGCAACTATTTCTGGCATATTTTTGCAATAATTTCTGGCATATTTTTAGTGTTAATAGTAACAAGTAAGGGTTCATAGTAACAAGTATAACATACCTCCTCCTCTTTATCGGACGGGTCTATGTCGTGGTCGAGGTCCTCGAATGTCTTCTGAGCCTCCATGGCCTTCTTCACTCCTGCTAACTTCACCTTCAGGTTGTCCATTATGTCCCTGAATGCCTTCGACAGAGCACGTCTCTTGTCCAACAACTCCTGCAACATTCACACACACATTCTATTGCGATATAGCAAAATACAGCACTCAGTTCAACCTTTTTTAGGTAAAGATTACAAGCAGCCAAAAAATTTGACTTGAATTGAAATGAAGGCTCATTGATGATATACATTTCAAAATGATGCACTAATAAAAAAACGCATTTAACAAATATTTAATCAGGAAAATGCCAAAATACAAAAATGACAGTAGACAGACCATTGATTTATAATTACAAATTGAGAGAAGGTAACGAAATAAAAAATTATTTATTGGAAATTGTAAACAGAAAATTATTCTCCTATAAAACTATTCAATGCTTCAAATCCTGAATATGCATCCAAATTTTCCCAATGAAGGAACTTTTCTTACAACTAAAGGTCACTCAGCTTTTCACGGCTTCGCAGCGGATTAAAATGATCCATATCGGAAAATTTACAACAAAAGTTTATTCAAGTCTCATTTCTCTTTACCGATTAAGAACTCAATGCTTTACCTTGGAAGTCTTGGACTGAGACATCTTGTCTTGAGTCTCGAATTTGTTCTGGTACTTCTTGAAGTTCTTCTTTATATCGTCCTTCTGTTCCTGGGCAATTTGCCTGGGAGGCCGAGGTCGCCATGCGAATTGATAGAGTGAGTCCATCCTGTTCTGCTGCAACCTGCGACCTTGAAATGTCCACACACAAACCAGATTGTCGTGCTGAAACAATTCTGCTTTAGGCAAGGCTGTATAACTGATCCATCCAAAAATTTTCCGAAAGCATCCGAAATAAGTGAGTTACATAGCAGAGAGACTGCCGAATACTGTCGCGGAACAGACTTGCGTGTCGTAGAATTTAGATAGAAACCGATACATAAATGAGTTACTGATCTTATCGACACCGCATACAAAACTATTACAAAAACTTTGAGATATTTATTGGTTAATTAAATCCCACAGAAGCCTTTTCACGCTCAGCTCACAGCTGCGTAGGTATTAAAAAAGTTCAACAACATCTATCGCTTACAGTAGCTACCAATTAATGGTCCTTAAACAGACGGAAGAGCAGCGATAGTCTAGGTGGGCTGTCCAAAACGCACAGAGTGAGAACATAGAATAGCAAACTTGAAATCATTCTTATTTCTTCAACTACTGCGCATAAATAATAGCTTCCATTAATATTTGCGAATCTTGAACGGCGTGAACAATTTTTAGCAGAAAAGTTCTTAATGAAAATTTTGCTGCTTTCAAAAGAATAAAGCGACAAAATTTTTACGTCGTCTTTGTATGCAAAACACTAAAATCAACCAGAAATGCTTGATCTAGCAGTAGTCTTCATTCTTACAAGCGGTATCTTATGCAAAGATTGAATCAAATATGTGCTAATGATGACGTTTATTCAAGAATGACATCCAACTTTTTTTAAAAAAGGATATCAGCTTACAGAACACTTCTTTACAATCAGATAACTATTGTTTGAAAACAATAGTTTTATAAGTACTTTGAATAACACTGCAATCTGTCTCTAAGCTAAAAAAAAATGTGTTGTCGATTTCACAAAATTCTTGCTTTGGGAATTTGTGCCACAACAGAACATTTTTAGAAAATCACATTATACAAATTGTACAAACAACAAGCAACATCAAAATAAGACATACAACAAAGCCCATGACCCTATATGCGCAAAATTGAACAAAAAAACTAAAAACTATCATAGCAATCTAGTAAATTAAGAACCATCAATAGTAACAACTTATTATAGAAATATTGACACTACGCATCAAAAAAATGGGTACACAATACAACACTCTTGAGCGAATCAATGACTGACAAACCAAAAAGGAAGCAAACACGTACGAAATTGGCAAACACGAAATTTAAAATTCTGGAAACAAAAGATGTCAAAATTAAAAAAAAGATTGCAGCCAACTAAAGCAACCAAGGAGAAACATAGCCGGCAGATTGTCGGAAAATAGCCGCGATAGACGCTTGGGGCCTTCCATGAATTGAAACAACTAAAGAGATTAGATAGACAGATCGACCACCAGTCCTTTAATAGACCACTAGACTTTTTGGGTTAGCTTTGGACGGTCATTTTTATGAGACACATAAGCTCTATAAGGACAAAGCCCTAATAGGGCTTTTCAAAATTAGGATCTCTTTCGTTTGTGCCCCCTCAGCTTAGTGGGCGCATATTATTTGCACCCCTCAGATGCACGTGCAATATTTTTCAAATAATGAGTTACTATAAATGGCACGTGCTCTGTAACTGGGGGGCGCATAACCGTACTGGAGGCACAAACGGAGAAGATCCCAAAATTAATATTCAAAATCAAAAACTCAAGACTCTAAACATACCCGGCAGATTGCCGGAAAATAGCCGCCGTTGATTCCAATAAGCATGACTGGGATTGAAATAACAGAAGATATTGAAAAAAAAAGATTTTCGTACAAAAACATTTTTTTAAGTCCGATTTATTTTGATGGCATTTCGTAGTTGAACATACTTCTGTTTCTTAGAGAGAGGCTACAGGGGCTACTATCAATAACAATCAGCATTAGAGAGAGGTAACTAATACTTATAGGACCGACGTTCAAATAGCGGGCATCTAAAATGGGGCTTTATGGGTTTATCCCGTTTCTATTTCTGACTTCAATTTTTTATACTGACTGTTCATTTTGAATTGCTTTGCTGAGCAACTAATGTTCAAAATCACTTTTAGCAGAATGAGAGAAGAGAGAAACTAGCCTAGAGAAGTCAAAAAGATTTCACGCAAAATGTTGAAAAGGCGGCAAAATGAGGTAAAGCGAAACATTTTTTTATTCGACGAAGTAAAAAAAAATATAGGAGCGCTATAATAGCCGGCTGAGAAGATGAGGGCGGCTATTAATAATCAATAATTAGGCCATATATGTTTGGCACTACTTAGATGCACGCTATTGACCTTTAACAAGTAAATGTTCATAAAATTTAAAGTTCCATAGGTGAGTTCAGAAGTCATTTTTTTCATTTTTTTGAGTGAGGTGAGTCATTGAAAAAGACAATTCCAAGAAAAGGGGTAAGACGAAACAAAAATCTGTTAGACGAAGTAAAAAAAAACATAGCAGGACAAGTCCTGACGTACAATTCAAAGAATTTTCATTGACTAAACAGAAAACTAGACCTAGGACGGACTATGAATGGATTGGTAAAACCATTTAGAAAAAAATCCGATCCAAAAAAAACGAAAAAACAGTAAATATCAAAGTCAAATTGCCGCATGTGAACAAAAAACCACTAGCGAGAGGGCAAAATTTTGTTCAAACACCGTTTTCTCACTCAACTTTAAATTTAGAGCAAAAAAATTTCACGTCGCAAAACCACTCGCTTTTTCGCTCCACTTCCTGTTTCGGCGTGACGAAAATCACTACTACAATTTGACTTCAAAAATCATGAAAATATGTGAACAGATCTTAAAAACAAAGACAGCGCCCCAATACAATTCAAATTCTTTGAATTGCAATATTAAGAACGCTATAATAGCCGCCTGGAATTGAGGACGCGGCTATTAATAACTTATTTCTCAAAAGCAACCAATTACACCTTCAATAACGAGACTGAGAAATAAGATAACGAAAAATACAACTAATTCTCGCAAAACACAGAATAATCGCCAAAATTTTTTTTAACGAATCATCTGAAAATCACAGCAATCATTATCTACGAACTAAGAAAAATTTTGCTCAACTAATTCTTTCTTAAATAAAAATTATAGCTTTTGAAAAGAAAGGGAACAACAAAAACTTGCAAAACTCAAAAATTCGAGATTTCTAGATAAAATTATTTCTTGAAAACAATTAGTGAGAAAGTCATACAAATCATTAGCTTTGAAAAAAAATATTAAATCGAATAAAATATTTCCCAATAGCAATCTAAGAGACCTGTGCTAAGAAGACAAAATAATAAAAAAAAAATACGAGCACAAATCAAAATTTCACCAATATTTTCTGACAACAAAAAGTGTTGAAGTCATAAAGAGCATCAGCTGACCGTTGAAGAAATCAAATGCAATTGCAAATAGGCAGAATAAGATCACATATGTATCATTTTAAAAGAACTTTAAAATTAAACTTCACAGGTAGCTTGAAAAAAATCACGCTTCAAACCTACCATTTTTTGCTCCCTTTACTACTCCATGTGACGCAAACCACCACTCCGATTTGACTTCTATTGGCGTGAAAATCCAAAGTTCAAACCAGATTAAAAAATGACAGCGCACCAACACAATCCAAATCCTTTGGATTGCAAAAAAATAGGGCCAATAAAACAACCGCATGAGACAACGAGTATGTCTATCAGGAAATAAAAACCAATAAACTAAATTAAATTTTTTATTCCATTTCTTTCTGATATTAAGCTTGCCCTCTAAATTTTCAAAACTCAATTAATGTACAAACTTAAGAAAACCAGAAAACATGACTTCAAAATTTGCCGTGGACATAAAATAATTTTCGTGCTTCCCTAGAAACAACTGGCTAACGTGGGACGGATTGCTTTCAAGCCAATACGATGGGTTGGCTTTACCATTCTCTAGCTAATGCTCAGGGAGCTCCTTTTCACTGGTGACGTGAGAAGGGGCACAAATATGCGCTTGGGGCAAAAAAGGGGAGGGGTAGCGAAACCCCCCCAAATTTCCTAAAATTGTTTTATATTTCCCTTGTCTTATCTTATATTTACGGTGGCAAACTCTAAGCACTGCGCTTCTAACTATTAACTATTGTCCCCTCGGATCTTTTCAGTTTGTGCCTCCCCCACCCCAGTTACAGAGCACGTGCTATTACATAGTAAATCATTGTGTCAAGATATGGCACGTGCGTCTGAGGGGGGGGGGGGGGGGGGGGGTTACGGCACAGACGAAAACGATCTGACTCCTCAACATTTTCCATTTTCAGTGAAACATATACTTAGAGACTAGTAAAGCTCTAAGTGAACTGCTAAGTGATTTAATGATCTTTACCAAATATCAAGTTTATCAAGACGAAAGATCAAAAATTCAGTGGCTAGACGAAAAATCGGCAGCACGAAAAATCGCATTAATAAATACCACAGTACAAACATAATTGCTACGAATTTTGTTTGAGAGCAATTATAAAAAGGCGATTTGTACAGAAAAAAAAACTTTGCTATATATTCCACCAAATTGTATGAGCAATTAAAGCCCATTTTGAGTAAAAATGTAACCTTGGAAAAGAGACATCGGTTAAAGGAGGCACAGTATCTCCCGGAGGGATCCCACTCTACCCCATAGACACCATAGTGCTCTGTTTTGGTCGTGATGGCCATCGGTTCCGCATCTGTGTCCAGGAACTCAAGAGTACCAGTACTTGCCACTTGTTTGTTGCTGAAACGACACGTCACATTGAAGAACGTCAAAAACTGAACAAGCACATGATCTCAAGTTAAATACACGTTGTTCAAGTTAAACAAAATGCACGTTAATTGTGCACTTTCGGAGATGTCGAACATCAAGCCATCGATTTTTGCTGATTGTCTATGATTTATTTTTATATATCTGTTGATATTTACACTAATTATCTACATCATAATCACCTTCAATTAGATTTCACTCTCTATACATTTACGGTTAACAAACCTTTAAACATTCAAATCTCAGCAACTCTCTTTGACATAATTTGAACAAAACTAGGAAAAAAAAACATTTTTTTTTTAGGAAAACGTAAAAATTGATTTTTTGTTACAAGCATGCTTCCGAATTTACACAGAATTAAATTCAATTGGTGTGTTCATCATTCAAAAAAGATAAAATTATTGCTTAATTTAATTTGTTGCAAGTATTTATTTATTTTGTTTGACCTTTTTGGTAATCTACTGAATTTACTTGTTTAAAGAACTAACTTTTTCAAGAGTGCCAGCACAGCATATCTGCCAATGGGGCTCCAACTGACAAAGTTAGCAGCAGTTTCAACACTTCCAATCTGTCTAATACCAACACCCTTCTGTACTGAGAAGACAGCGGCTGTCGCCCTTTGGCCCTCACCCATCAGTGCAATAAATCGGGCAGAGTTAGAAGGATCCCACGCAAACTGTTGCATTGTTTCTAAAACAAATTGAAATCTGACATTTCTGAACGAAAAGGCTGAAAATCGTCTTGAGATCATCGCATAAGATTAACTTTTTAAGTAAATGAATTAACGCATTTGATTGCATGCATCGAATTGAGGGGCGAATAAACTCTTCTTACAATACAATATCCACCAAACTCAAGCATGTATATCGCTTGATTCTAAATATCCTCAAAAACTTAACCAACACAGCAAATGGATCTATTCCCCAGCAAAGCTTTTTTTAAGACCCGAAACTGGTGTGTCTCTAAATAGCGCGCTACTATGTAAAACATACCCGGCAGATTGCCGGAAAATAGCCGCCGTTGATTCCAATAAGCATGACTGGGATTGAAATAACAGAAGATATTGAAAAAAAAAGATTTTCGTACAAAAACATTTTTTTAAGTCCGATTTATTTTGAAGGCATTTCGTAGTTGAACATACTTCTGTTTCTTAGAGAGAGGCTACAGGGGCTACTATCAATAACAATCAGCATTAGAGAGAGGTAACTAATACTTATAGGACCGACGTTCAAATAGCGGGCATCTAAAATTGGGCTTTATGGGTTTATCCCCTTTCTATTTCTGACTTCAATTTTTTATACTGACTGTTCATTTTGAATTGCTTTGCTGAGCAACTGATGTTCAAAATCACTTTTAGCAGAATGAGAGAAGAGAGAAACTAGCCTAGAGAAGTCAAAAAGATTTCACACAAAATGTTGAAAAGGCGGCAAAATGAGGTAAAGCGAAACATTTTTTTATTCGACGAAGTAAAAAAAAAAAATAGGAGCGCTATAATAGCCGGCTGAGAAGATGAGGGCGGCTATTAAAAAAGGGATCCATTCTTTCTGCCCCCCCCCGTCTTTTTATACCCCCTAAAAATTATGTTGTTGCACAACATATTACTATGTAAAAATTAGCACGTGCGCCTGAGGGCGTAAAGTTCTATGCACACTAAGCAGAATAGATCCGAAAAGTAAATCTTTTCTGTTTGTGCGCCCCCCCCCCCCAGCTTAATGGCTGTATATTATTTGCACCCCCTAGACGCACGTGCCATATTTTTACATAATGATTTACTGTGTAATGACACGTGCTCTGTAACGAGATCCCGAAAAGTTCTACAGCCAAATCTAACTAACCCTTGATTTCTTGCAAATCAACCGGGATCTCTTTGGCTCCAAATGCGAACACATGAAGGAAATGGTTCACGCCCTTCTTCCCTCTCAGATCACTTTGCACACAACAGTAGTCCCCACTCGGATGCCAATGGAACAGAATTGTGTTGACAAAAAACATGGATTTTGTGCAGAGCTCTCTCCTGCTTGGAACTTCAATTACGGAAACTTTCTCTGGAACGTCTTTAAGGGAATCCTCCTTATTGACAGGTCGAATCCAGCAGATAAAATAGTTTCCCTTCGGTGACCATTCGAAGCTCTGGATTCCAGGAATTTTGAAACTTTGTTTGTCCAACAAGCCGAAAGACTAAAACGTCAAATAAACAAACATAAACAGACTAATGGAAGAATTGCTCTCGAACGACAGGCGGGTGGAAAAACATTACACCCCACCGGGATTCGAACCATTAACTTCCAACTTCATAAACATATGCCCTGAATACTGTGCTATTTGGCCCTTATTTTTGCTACGCTGCCGAGTTTATACTAGCAACAAGCTGTACGGAGTGAGAGCAACAGAGATCACTCAATAATGAAGAACGAAAGCGTGAAAAAGTCACTCGAGAAGTCAAAGAATGTTCTAGAAGAAAAGCGCAAAATGTTCAAGCAAAAAATTTGCATAAAAAAAGACCAACACGTTTACAATAATTGCTATGAACTTCGTTCAAGAGCAATTAAAAATTAATAATAATGACCCCATAAAAACACTAAATAAGGCCAGCGTGACCATTATTTGAGATGATGCAAAAATACGTATGCCAATAGGTATAATATTTAGAAGATTTGTAATAGTTTTCAATTAATTGAGATGGGCAATTACTAAATTTTAGGGGCAGGCACCTACTGGACATAGCAGCAACGCTGGCTTTCATGAAGCTAAAATAGCCTGTCTCCAGAGAACTTTTAAGCAGAAAAAGTTGCTAGTCACCAAAGAACTTAATCAATGATCATAATTTAGGCAAGCAAAAACCCTACTTAAGGAAATACATATTTAAGAACTTACGGGTGTCTCATAAACTTGCAGCATGTTGTCAACCTTCTTCGCAAAATACTTCTCATTGAAGCACCATTTGAAAAAGGGCCAAGAGTCCGAGAGAGTAACTTGGAATTTCCTTTTTTCCGTCCCTGACAAAATCTCCCAAATTATGCATTCTCCATTTCGGTCTAGTGCCGGATTCTTGAGAGTAACGAGGTACGTTTCACAGGGTGAAAAGGAGACGTAGTCAACTCCGTCGTGTTTGAACCGCATGATTTTCTCAAAATTTGAGTTGCCCCACAACGCAGCACCCTTGTTGTGCATGGACGCTAAGTACGCACCTCTCGGTGACCAGAGAACAGTGGCTTCGGTCCAGTTCTAAAAATTAAAGAATACTATTCGAACTCTCATTTTGTTTCTTAATGTCCAGATATTATATTTTAAGAAACAGAATAATTTCTAAAGGCCAGTTCACTTTACACAATTGAAAAATCTGTTTTTAAAGATGCATCAGCTTTTTTTTTAAGTCTGACCTCTATATCTTTCTGATATAGAAAAAAATAGTTCATTGTATTTTATGATCACAAGTTGTTCCTCGCTATTTAGGCCAATTCGGTGAAAAAATAAGTGTCATGAACTCACCATCTTCTCAGCCAGTACAATTGGTTGCGAATAGTTGTTTTGGATGATAGCTACAGAGTTCGTTTGTCTGTGTTCGTCGAAGTTATATACGACTGCATAGTGATCTCGGGCTTGGTCATCAGTCAACCATCCGTAGATATCTCCCTATCAAACAAACGACTTTTAAACAGAACCAATTAACGTCGGGCCAATTGCTCTAAAACGACTGGTAGGCGGTTGGCTGAGTCCGTAGCTCGCTGCAGCTTAGAGGGGATAGCTTAAGCTTGGGGAGAGGGGTGAGAGGTATGTATGTGTGCGTATCAGATCGCAAAACCAGTTGCTTTCAAGGATCGGTTATTATTAGGATTTATCTTTATTGGTCACGTAAATCATTGTAGAAGCAAAAACTCGCCGAAATTTTTTTATTTCTTTTGCATAGCAAGAATCGTAGTTGCATTTAATGCAAAACTGAATATAAAATTGACTATCGGCTGAATTGCTCTAAAAATGTCAGCGTCCGTAGTAGCAAGCTTAAATAGGCTAGCGTTACTGGCTTAGCATGGGGCATTAATAAACTCAGGTGAGGTGCAAAAATGGTAAAGGGGTACAAATGTACCAACAGCTAAAATTACATTGAACATCATTATTCTTGCTCAAAAGTTTCGGCAATCAGTACTCAGAGATTACGAAACCGCTAAAAAAAGTTCAGTAACGTAATGCCCTTGCATTTTAATAGTTTATTGCGTTTATGATGAAAAGTCAAATAGTTCAAAAGCGCAAAAACACAACAGTCACAATAAAAGACTAACAGTGCCTGACGAATTGCTAAAAACTTCACTAGAGAACAGTCTTATTCAAGAAAACAAGGGATTGAAAAATTTCAAAGTTATCTTACTGTGATGATTTCACTGGTCCTGTCATCAACGTTAAATAGGCTGATTTCAATTATTTTTATCTTCTACTTTAAATATCATTATTAATGAACCGCTATTATATTATCATAAGGTGGATGGGCACGGGCTGGGGGGGGGGGGGGGGGTTCAAAATATTTTTTCAATCGAAGTGAAATCGGTCACCATGATGCCTTTTATCTATCGCTAAATCTACAGAAAATGTCTCATTGATGAGATCTTTAACCGCCCATTTTTTCACCCGGACCCACTCCTGCTTTTCCTTTCTAATTTTCCGAAGGATTTTTTCCAGGTGAAATTCTGCTTATAGATTCATTCAAGGCTAACATCTGAATAGATCGTTCATGTTCATTTGCCCTGTCTTCAAGTAAAGTATGCTTAGTCCACCTTCTCTAGCCGGAAGAGAAAACCTTCCCATATTTATTATTGTAAGAGGTATTGCTCAACATTTATGGGAAAGATTTTTGTCTATGCTTTTGGCTTCCCGCAGCAGACTCTCATAATTTTGAGTAGTTCTTGCAATTAAAGTCAAATTGTGTTGTAGTCCATTTGTCAATGATTTGGACACATTCTTGGGGGACACTCAATATGTTTGGCCAGTTTATTAAGCATGCTAGAATAATCCGTCAACTTTTTTTCATGGAATCATTTCAGCTCTTATCGGAACCAATGACTGAACCCATAACACGCTGACCTTTAATAAGACCAATGACAAATCCCAAAAAAAATATTCTCCTTCTGAGCATATTCCGATTTTGTTATGAGATTATATTTGATTACATTATAACCAAATGCATTGCCACCAGCAAAAAATATCTAATCGAAAAATGCCCAACTAAACAGAAAACTCAGACTGACTTAGCTCTCAAACTCTTTTATAAAGCTACAGTTGAATACCCCCTTTTCTCGAACTGATCTACAGCTAAAACACAACTCAATATTTTTTTGATCTACGCAAAGGGCAATCAAACACTTGCAGGATTGATTATAATCGTTTAACTATGGCATGGGCAGTTTAATATGACTTAATTATGTATAATTTACTTAAGATTACCTTACGTAATGTATAAACACACCAAAAGAACCCATCTGTTTTTTAGAGTGTTATTAATGCGAATAGAGAGATAGATAAATAACTTACAGGATCTTTGAACTCTTGCTTTTCTGGAACCACAATGTCAGTCTCATCTGAACAAAACTCTTCAATGTCTGTCAATTTGACCGTTGAGAACGTGTGTTTTGAATCAAACTTGAAATTTTGCAATCCTTTCAATGCTTCTGCTGCTTGTTGCGCTGTTTTATATTCCACAAAAGCAAATCTAAGACATTAACAACTTCCAATTCAAAATAATTTTCATAGTGATTAGATAGAGGTGGAAAAAGTACTCACCCTTTGGTCATATTATTTTCGCCCTGAGGAAAGAAAATATCAAGAACATCTCCATAAGCCTTGAACGTTTTACCAGCATAATTCTTCAGCTTCTCTAGTTTTTCCGGGGGAACTTGAGGTACATTGTCGACTATAATAACGTTTTCGTGGAGATCTCTTTCAGTTGGTTTTCGTGCATAGAACTCTTGGAGTAATTCTAAAATTTAAAAAAAACAGTTTCAATGGAAAGTCAAACATTGAAATTCAAGGCAATTAGTTTGATTAAATTTTATACCTTCATCGTTTATGTCATCAACGAAGTCTTCTGGGTCACTGAATGCGTGATCATCTAACTCATTAATTAGAGTCATGCTTCTGAAATCACATCACAGTGTATGTTGTCACTACAATCTCTGAAAGTTCCCATTATAGCTGCTCCCATCAGCAAACAAACCTAAAAGATCACCCCCCCCCCCCTCAACACAGTAAATAAATGGCATGGCTTCTGACAAAAGTAAACGCACAACTTACAATTTTTCATTTCCAAAATTGAAATCAATTCCAGGCAAAAGTTTTGCCGCTTCCTCTCAATTCTATATCAATTGACGTATATAATAAAAAGTAATAATAAGGATTTGGAGTTAATATCACGGGTTTTCGCCCACTTTGCAGTTGTTGCTTTATTTTTTTTAGAGGGCTACAGATGCCAGATCTACATATCACTCTATAGGTACATGTGTTTTTTTCGGCGTAAGGTTTGAGGAAGAAATTCCATTAAATCATTTGAATAGTCGCTTTGGGGATAGTTCCAAAACCTTCATTTAATCGAATAGTGCAGTTGTAGAGCAGTTTCGTTCGAAAGAAATTTTTGTTGGTTTTATTTAATCGAGGTTCCGAAAAATGAAGTTCGCCTCGGATGTTATGCCGCATAGTTTCATTTTTTTCTCCGTCAAAATCACTAACTTTTGTACGTCAAAACATATAAGCATTTCAACACACAGGCTCAAAGGCCGAATATGTAATGCTATTAACCTATTACTAAACCAATTGCGAAACTATTATCAAATTTTTTGCATGGTGTTTCCCCTCTTTAACAAAGTTTATAATAATCTGAGAAGTGGACACAGCAATTAGGGAAACATCCAGTCTATGCGTTTGATTTGATTTTGCAATTAGGACTTGACGTTATATCAACTTTAATCTGCAAAAATCTCCCACTGCTTCAATTGATCCCCGCAGCAATTTTCAATCAAGTTTAC
>NW_027449477.1:7500-8752 GCF_964194025.1 Convolutriloba macropyga | reverse complement strand
GTGAAAAGTACGTGAAACTGTTGAAGGGGAACTGGAGTGAGCGTTACCATACTCAATGCCTTGATATTATATTCTCGGCTACCGAGTAGTGTAGTTGTCGTCTTTTGGCAAATCTTGTTAATGAATCGAGCAGAAGTTTTCCTCGGAATTCTTCTTGTTGATTCTAAACAAAATGAGATAAATTGATCTTGATTGCCTGTCTGACCTCAACTTCCTATTCAATGCTCTCTACAGCCCGTCTTGAAACACGGACCAAGGAGTGTGAGTTGCTTGCAAGTGTTGTCGCTCATTGAAAGCGCACACGCGAAATGAAAGTGAACAGTGTAATTTTTATGAATTGCACTACTTTGTGTGGTGAGGGCGCCGATTCGGTGTCCCGCAACCACGGACGGTTTTGCTCTTATTGCATGACTGATCCAGAGCAAGTAGCACACGACCCGAAAGATGGTGATCTATGCTTGGGCAGGGCGAAGCCACGGGAAACCATGGTGGAAGCCCGAAGCGGTTCTGACGTGCAAATCGATCGTCTGACCTGAGCATAGGGGCGAAAGACTAATCGAACCATCTAGTAGCTGGTTTCCTCCGAAGTTTCCCTCAGGATAGCAAAAGCTTGAGCAAGATTGAAAAATCTTCGCAAAGCAATTTCATCGGTTAAAGCGAATGATTAGAGGAATGGGGGAAAATTTTTCCTTCACCTATTCTCAAACTATAAATCGGTGAGATGTCCTTGTGACTTAATTGCACTTGGACTATGAATGCAAGCTTTTTGTGGGCCGCTTTTGGTAAGCAGAACCGGCGATGTGGGATGAACCAAAAGTTGGGTTAAGGCGCCTAACTACTTGCTCATGAGTCACCACAAAAGGTGTTGATTGATACTGACAGCAGGACGGTGGTCATGGAAGTTGAAATCCGCTAAGGAGTGTGTAACAACTCACCTGCCGAATCAATCAGCCCTGAAAATGGATGGCACTAGAGCTCGTGGCCTATACCCAACCATGAATATCAATATCTAACGCAAGTTAGATTAGAGAAAAAGAGCCTCACCAGCTCAAAAATGATATTCATGTGTAGGAGGACACATTGATTGCGCTAAAGTATGCACGCAAGTGTATGCGCGAAGCGATCAATGGAGCAGATCTTGGTGGAAGTAGCAAGTACTCAAATGAGAACTTTGAGGACTGAAGCGGGAAAGGCTTTCATGTGAACAGCGTTTGCACATGAGTTAGTCGATTCTAAAAGACAGGCTAATGCC
>NW_027449477.1:0-2500 GCF_964194025.1 Convolutriloba macropyga | reverse complement strand
GCTAGCTTGAGCTTGAGCTAGCTAGCTAGCTTGAGCTTGAGCTAGCTGGCTTGAGCTTGAGCTAGATAGCTTGAGCTTGAGCTAGCTAGCTAGCTTGAGCTAGCTAGCTAGAGCTCGACCTATGAAAAGCTGCGCAAACACTTATTCTATAATAATTGCGAAAATTAAAAATTTCACAAGTGAAAAGCTGCATAAACAGTAATTCTATGTGTGGGGCATTATTAGGGGGAGGTGTCTTGTCAAAATATGGCTGGACTAAAGACCTCAACCCAGATAGGGTGGAAGGCCCTATGATCGGTCTGTTACTAATCGGTGACCGATAAAGACCTGACCAAGGCCTGTAGTAAGCTTGGTTAGGCATTACAGGAGATAACACTAAGACCGAGGGGTCTTAGAGAGCCCTCTAGCGGGGCGAATAGAGCTAGATCGAGCCTTGGGAAAGCTAGATCGAGCAGGACTGAAGCTAAAGGATAGACCGAGAGGTCTGTCTGGTCCTCCTAGAGAGGCCAAGAGAAAGTACGAGAAGCCAACTAAAGCTTGATCGGGCCTTCAGCAAGCACGACCGAGCTGTACCGGAGCTAACACTAAGACCGAGGGGTCTTAGAGAGCCCTCTAGCGGGGCGAATAGAGCTAGATCGAGCCTTGGGAAAGCTAGATCGAGCAGGACTGAAGCTAAACGATAGACCGAGAGGTCTGTCTGGTCCTCCTAGAGAGGCCAAGAGAAAAAACGAGAAGCTAACTAAAGCTTGATCGGGCCTTCAGCAAGCACGACCGAGCTGTACCGGAGCTAACACTAAGACCGAGGGGTCTTAGAGAGCCCTCTAGCGGGGCGAATAGAGCTTGATCAAGCCTTGGGCAAGCTAGATCGAGCAGGACTGAAGCTAAGCAAGAGACCGAGAGGTCTGTCTGGTCCTCCTAGAGAGGCCAAGAGAAAGTACGAGAAGCCAACTAAAGCTTGATCGGGCCTTCAGCAAGCACGACCGAGCTGTACCGGAGCTAACACTAAGACCGAGGGGTCTTAGAGAGCCCTCTAGCGGGGCGAATAGAGCTAGATCGAGCCTTGGGAAAGCTAGATCGAGCAGGACTGAAGCTAAACGATAGACCGAGAGGTCTGTCTGGTCCTCCTAGAGAGGCCAAGAGAAAGTACGAGAAGCTAACTAAAGCTTGATCGCGCCTTCAGCAAGCACGATTGAGCAAGACCGGAGCTAACACTAAGACCGAAGTGTCTTAGAGAGCCCTCTGGTGGGGCGAATAGAGCTAGATCGAGCCTTGGGAAAGCTAGATCGAGTAAGATTGAAGCTGAAAGAGTGTCAGAGGAGCAAATGAACCTCCAAAAAGTGAAAATCAAATTTTAGAAAAAACACAAGTTAAATACTGCATGGACAGTATTTCTATGTGTGGGGCATTATTAGGGGGAGGTGTCTTGTCAAAATATGGCTGGACTAAAGACCTCAACCCGGATAGGGTGGAAGGCCCCATGATCGGTCTGTTACTAATCGGTGACCGATAAAGACCTGACCAAGGCCTGTAGTAAGCTTGGTTAGGCATTACAGGAGTTAACACTAAGACCGAGGGGTCTTAGAGAGCCCTCTAGCGGGGCGAATAGAGCTAGATCGAGCCTTGGGAAAGCTAGATCGAGCAGGACTGAAGCTAAGCAAGAGACCGAAAGGTCTGTCTGGTCCTCCTAGAGAGGCCAAGAGAAAGTACGAGAAGCTAACTAAAGCTTGATCAGGCCTTCAGCAAGCACGACCGAGCTGTACCGGAGCTAACACTAAGACCGAGGGGTCTTAGAGAGCCCTCTAGCAGGGCGAATAGATCTAGATCGAGCCTTGGGAAAGCTAGATCGAGCAGGACTGAAGCTAAACGATAGACCGAGAGGTCTGTCTGGTCCTCCTAGAGAGGCCAAGAGAAAGTACGAGAAGCTAACTAAAGCTTGATCGGGCCTTCAGCAAGCACGACCGAGCTGTACCGGAGCTAACACTAAGACCGAGGGGTCTTAGAGAGCCCTCTAGCAGGGCGAATAGAGCTAGATCGAGCCTTGGGAAAGCTAGATCAAGCAGGACTGAAGCTAAACGATAGACCGAGAGGTCTGTCTGGTCCTCCTAGAGAGGCCAAGAGAAAGTACGAGAATCTAACTAAAGCTTGATCGGGCCTTCAGCAAGCACGACCGAGCTGTACCGGAGCTAACACTAAGACCGAGGGGTCTTAGAGAGCCCTCTAGCAGGGCGAATAGAGCTAGATCGAGCCTTGGGAAAGCTAGATCGAGCAGGACTGAAGCTAAACGATAGACCGAGAGGTCTGTCTGGTCCTCCTAGAGAGGCCAAGAGGAAGTACGAGAAGCTAACTAAAGCTTGATCGCGCCTTCAGCAAGCACGATTGAGCAAGACCGGAGCTAACACTAAGACCGAAGTGTCTTAGAGAGCCCTCTAGTGGGGCGAATAGAGCTAGATCGAGCCTTGGGAAAGCTAGATCGAGTAAGATTGAAGCTGAAAGAGTGTCA
>NW_027449476.1:0-39792 GCF_964194025.1 Convolutriloba macropyga | reverse complement strand
AGATTATACATAGCCAAATAGCAGAATAGCATTACAAAAAACTTACACGGCTGTACACAATTAATGTAGGAGTACAACCCCGGACTGAACTGCAAGTCAAGATCAGTACTGGCCCAGTCTAAATGCAAGTCTACATACACATACCAGTACTGTGCACGTCTAAAAACAAATCTGCAAGTCTGACAAGTCTTTGCCAAGACTTGGATTACACTTGCAAGTTGATTCCCGGGACTGCTTATTGACTGATATTGACTTGCCGTTCAGTCCCGGACTGCTTATGATGAAATTTTGAAAACATTTTTTCTTTTACTGTTTCACCCAAGAAGGTAACAGAATGTGGGGCGTATAACCTCAATAGTGGCTATATAGATATAGTACTCACTCATGTCACAGTCCCCTGACACTTTAGCCCACCATCTGTAGTCATCACACCTCTCTCCACCGTAACCCTTCTTGCATCTGCAACAAAACATACCTCACACATATAACACAGCACAACTTGCAAGAAATGTCTTTTGTGTCCGATTTCAAAATAAAACTGCACAAAAAGAAGTTTTTTGTGGATCTTTTCCATTTGTGCCCCCCAGCTTAGTGGGCGCATATTATTTGAACCCCCCCCCCCCAACGCACATGCCATATTTTTTTACATGATAATTTACTATGTACTGGCACTTGCTCTGTAATTGGGGGGGGGGGGGGGGTGCATAACGTACCGGGGGGGGGGGGGGGGGGCACAAACGGAAAAAAATCCGTTTGTTTTTATATCAAGTTGATTTTTGTCAGCGACTTAAACATTTGAAATTAGGACAATTGTTGCAACTAACATGCATGCAGAGGTGTTCACATCTGTGAGGAATATACATGTGCCCCCATTGAGACAGAACCCTTCATACTCTGCTGTGCACCCTGGGTAGTTGGGTCTAACAGAAGTGGAGGGGTCAACTAGATCATTGGCACCTTTGCCCACTTGCTTCTCGCCTTCTGACCACATTTTATCTGTACCTGAAAAAAAGAAAGCTCATACAGTGACCCAGTTAAAAGTTTACAGGAAAATGATTTTTTTGTTTGGGAATGTTGGTTTTGCAGATAAGTTGCTTCTCTCTTTTCGTACAAAGTTAATACACTTTACTAAGTTGTGCATAATCTCAATGATTCGAAGAAATTTTAGAAATACACGAAAAAATAAGATCGTACCAAGATGATCTGGAAGCTAATACACAAAACTATAATCCTTGTAATAAATAGAACGCATACTGTTGCACTATGGTGTCTATAAGCACGAAAAAAAAACATTTCTATAACTTTGAAGGACTTTCGCTGTAATATAATATCTCAAATTTTTGAGGTAACCTCTTGACTAACTCGACCGAGCCAATCGGTGTAAGAACTTTGAGGTATTCTCATGTACTCTTTTTACACAAAACGTTTCACTGGGTTTCAAGTGCTCTGAAGTTTATATTTCACTCTACAATTAACATATCATATTAAATAATAAAAACTATCCTTTAGAAACGTTTTGCAATAGTTCGAGAAGAAAGATGTCGAGGTCAAACAGAAAGTCTGAAATATCTCGTGGCTTCGTGGCTAATGTTTTAAGATGTGGACAAGTTAATATATTAAAACATCAGCCAGAAGACATTAAACATTATGTTCAACATTTATATCATTACGTAGCAAATGTCTGAAATGTAAATTTAAATTAGAAGGGAACAAAATACAATAGCATATAGACAAAATGTATGTGAGGTTTAATCAGAACAGTTACAGAAAGGTCGAGAACAGTATTTACAAAAATGGTGGCAAAAATTAGTTCAATCGGTACCAGTTAAGAAAAAGAACGAATTTAAAAAGGAGATGAGAGAAGGTTGGGTACAGCAAGGGGTTTGCTACAAACCAGCAATTAACTTAAAGTGAGATAAAAATTATCAGAACGTAAAACAAATCTAAAAGAAAATCAAATAAAGGAGTATCAACTTAAAAGCCTCCCTTCCTCGACAACCGCCCCCATGGAAGCCTCGACCGGCTGCGGTCGTCGGAGCGAGCGGGAACCGCGCAGGCAGAGTACGGAGCTCCGGAGTAGCGCAAAACTGATTTTCGTTCGGATAAACGTGATGATGTTGGCGTACGAGTCGTCGTTCTTAAGGCTCAGTTTGCTGGCAACTTGCTTTATTACCCGAGTTGCTGAAGGTCCTGCTCAGCAACTTGGGTAAAGGCTTTTTTAAAAAAAGCGTTTTGAGGATACGAGTGACAATATTTTGTCACCGTTTTTAATAAGCGTAGCCATTTTTCACGATGGAAGTTACTAAAAGTGCGGAGAAAATCTGAGTTGTTTCACAGTTATTCGCATAGATTTAGTCAAAAACTTGATTGCCAATATGTTAATAGTAATCAATTGAGAACCCAGTTAAAGGCTTAATTCTTCTTGTGGACCGCGATATGGGTAAATACAAACTGCACTATATCTCCATAATCCACATTTAAAATCACGAGGGACATTCTCAGAACCAATGACCAAATAGACTTTCTTTCATTTCGGTCTAATTGATAATATCCTCGTTATTAGATGCGGCACCAAATTGTGAAGAAAGTAACGGATATATCGCAACTTGATGAAAATATCGGCTAAATTATCTTGCTGTCAACATTTTTTCCATTTGCTCACAGCCCTTTTTTTAAAACACAGTCGTTAACAAAGTGACAAAATTGAGTTAAGCACAGTTACCAAAGCAGAAATCCGGCACCTGCCAAGTATTGATCTTTTCTCTTATTAATTTGGTTTTTACCTGAATTACTATAAATCGAGACAAGTTGCATCAAAGTTCAGAACTTTTGTTCAAAACAATTGTTCAACACAATAAGATAACTACACTGCTAAAAATTCATCAATAATGAATGTCAAAACATGGGAAATGATTATCATAGAATAGAGGCTTTTAAATAAAAAAGAGTCCGATAAATAGAGAAAAATAACGCCAATGCTATTTCAGGGCCAAAATAATAACCCGAACAAATCTCTTAGAAGTCTGAAATCCAAAGAAGCAGGCATCTGTATTTAGTTACGGTTGGAAAAAAAGGTTTCGCGAACAAAAAGCGTATTCGCCTTTCTAAAATGTTACATTTGTTTAATTATCGGAAAGACACATTGTAGAAATGGACAAGAGCTATGAAAATAATGCATTGAGTTCGCCTGGGCAACACTGGTTAACATTAAATTGAAAATTCTGTAAGAAAATTGAAACAAGTGATACATGTAACTGAATTTACATTTTCACACACTTTTTCCTAAAAACTTTCATAAGTTTTTTCTTATTTTTCTCTAACAAAAAAGAAAAATTTTAATTACTCCACAAACTTATTCCTTAAGAAAATACTTCTATACCCTTCTATACCCGAGAGCTTTCTGTGTGTTTTTGTATTAGTTTCTCACAATTAGAGAAGTGTATACATTGAACCTTCAAATACGAGTTAATGTTTCCTTAATTTACTGCTGAAGTAAACAGTTGTTCGCAATTTTGGTGCGTTATACTTGAAAAATCAAGCAAGGCCTAAAGCAACAATTGACTCTGATTCGGCAAAACAATCATTAAAGTTTCCAAGTTGAGGTCCGCGTTCAAATTGACATATGAGAAAACCGACCAGACTATTTTTGTTTATGACATTAACCACCAAACCCAAATCATTTATGGTTCAGACTTTACATCGCTCAAATCCTAAATAAAACACTTCGGCACGTTCAAGCTATGAAAAGGCTCAAGAAGACATAAGAAGTTCATGATCCAGACTTTAACTCGTGTTTTTGAAAGGGCAGAACTTTAAAATAAAACCCAATAAGGCCAGATTTGACAATTTTGTCAAATGTTTCTCTCAAAGTTTATCACACTTCAAAAATATGACGTGACACTCTGGGTCAAGGAGTTGTTCATTGTTTCCCACCAAAAAAGTTATTCTGCCATTGCCTAAAAAATTAGTTTGAGAAAAGAAGAAAAAAGTAGTTTGGAAACCAAAAAGATGTTGCCGAGTTTGTTGCGTTTTTTGTTCGAACATAAGTATTTGATGCGTTTATGTTGCTCGTTAAAAACTACTCGCTTGTGTATGTTCCATCGTGCCGAACACCTGTCCGTGTTTGTATGCGTCAAAGACGAGGAAATCGAAAACCTCGATCTGGGGATTATACCGAACAAATTGTAAAACTTGTTCTGTCTATACAAAAGTAACAGGGGACTGACTATTCAATCAATGCAATGAGAAGGCAGTCCAAATAATATGGTTGGTACTAGATTATAGATTTCGTTTCAGATCCCAGCTCAATGCTTAAGTTCTCGGTTTATAGTAAACAGCACTCTCCGGCAAACTCGGTTGGTTTAATCAAAGATAATATCAGAATTCTCTTACCTTCCATCAAACAAGGTAGTATCAAAGATAACAAGATGTTCAAATGATGCGTTGATAAATAGATTTGGGTGAGAAGAAAGTGAACTTACTGTTTAATATGCTGAATGTGGTGGTTGCAGTTGAGATGTTGGATGCGATTATGACTGCAGAGAGGAACCCCACCACGCAGAACAGTGTGACCACAACACCCATCAGAAGGATATTAACTTTGCTGCAATTACACCCACACATTCTTCCTCTTTCTCTCTCTTTATCTCTTAATATTCAATATTTGACTCTATTCTTGTTCCATGGGTATGAATTATGGGGTAGAAGCAGTCCTCGTTACAATACACTTGGGCTCAATTAAGATACACCCACATAAATTTACACTCCCTCAGGGGGGCTACAGGGGTTTTAGGGGTCTATTTTTGGGCTGAGGGCTGTTTGGAAAATGAAATTGGTAAAAATGGGATAAATATGGGGTTTTTCAACTGAGATATGTTATTTGATTATTATAAAAACATTTAGAATTTACGACTATTTTTAAGCAACAATAGAGCGCAAAATTAAATGCGAAAATGAAATTGAAAACAATTTGCAAGGTTGACAAAAAATACGGGGATCAGATTTTGAAGATTTAGCTCACAATGGAAAAAAATTTACAAAAAACATGTATGAAATCTTTGCTGAACAGTATTTCAAATGTACTGAATTTTTAGAGACAAAATTAAAGCTTTTAAAAACGTAATTTAAACTCATTTCAGTTGCCATTACAAAAATATATTTCTTCTTTTCCCAGCAGTTATCCGCTGAAAGAGGAAACACGTAGATTAACGCTCACGCGTAATTCCCAATTTAGTACGCTTTTCCACTATTTTTCCATTCTTTTTCCCTTTTTCCTTTCCCCTCATGGTGAATGAAACAGCACTCATGGATTATAGAAAAAGGCGCGCGCGTACACACAATCGTATACAATATTTAGTTCTCAGTTGGCGTTCTGAGAATAAATCCATTTTAAATGTGACGTCATTTAAAAGGTGAACGAGTTCTAAAAAGAGTTAAAAATGTGAACATATTTCATTTCATGCTGCCATTGTCAACTGAAGTTGAACAGACAAAAAGAGAGAGCGTAAATTGAAATTGACAGGAAGCGAGTATATTGTGGTATTTTAAGGGAATTATCTCTCATTTGTTACTGGTCCTTCATAAAGTATTTTAATTCACTACGTTAAAAAGTCACTTTTAGAAGGCTGCAGCTTATAAAAGCTTTATTTGAGGTATAGGTCACTTTTGAGTGGAAAGAAGACTAGCTTGCTTCATTATGGACGCAATAGGGGAAACAGCAATTGTTTCCAATTGTGGAAATTGATTATATTCAACTAAGTGAACTTGAGTTCATTTTGCGGTTTTTTGTTTACTGATTTTAACAGCGTTTTTGTTTGTTTTCCTAGACTTTCGACATTAAACAATCTGGGGTGAGATCTTTCCTTGGAAATCAGATTATTATTTTCCAGGGAGTTTAGGTGAAAAATTTGGAAAACAAACCTGCAATTAAAAAAATAATGCCCACCAATATTAGACATAAACTTTAGACCCGTTAAGTTTTTTGTGGGAAAATTTTTGGCAATGACTGAACAAGATTTTGTACCAACGGTTTAGATTATAACCAACGTTGATTGTCTAACTGTTGATAATTAGAGCCCAGTTTCTGTTTATGTTTACAAAATTTCAAAGTTTAGCCTTACGTTTTATCGCTTGGAAGAATGTGTGTATAGCAAGTATCTATCTTCACCTTCGTGTCGAAGTAATTGTTGCTGAGAATAAATCAAAGATCGAAGAATTTTTAAAGTGGAATTGTTCCAGCGAAGCGAATTGAAATGAAAACAAAACAAACTAAAAGTTAATTCTAGAAGCAAAGCCAATTTTAAGATTTGTGAATTAAGTGGAAATAAAGTTGATTTTATGGAATGAACAAAAGTAGCAACTGGTTTTGAGAGTGGAATTGAGAATAATAAAGTCGAGGTTTAAAGCCAGGTTGAGTTGGGAAATGACGAAAGTGGTGGTAGTAGTGGTGGGGTGGTGGTAGAATGGTGGGGGGCTTTTTGAAGAAGAGATTCAGGCCGTTTTGATTAGTTTGTTCATGTTTGTGCACAGTTTGAGTGACAGTTTAAGTCACCTACCACTGTGAGACAATCCACACACACCAACATAAACACCAACAACCCCAGTTAGCCTAACAAGTTATCCTGCACAACAACTTAACTCACGATTAAGTCAATTTCAAATTTTTCTTGAGAAAGTATAAAAATGAGATTTTTTCGTGTTGCTCAAATCAAACAAACACTATAGAAAAAAATTCAAACGGAAGTTTGTAAAAACTATAAAGGCGATTGGTTCAAATAATATTGATTGAATTTAGGAATGATGTATTGAATTTATGGTGATATTTGAACCTATATATATTTTTTTTCGGTGCCATTTGGCATTTGCATGGAAGCACAACCAATGCAGACACATTAAACTGAGAAGCTTAATTCTACCTTGAAATTCATGCCATTATTAAAAGATAACAATACATGAAAACAATGCATGTAATCAACAGTCACCAGAACTGTATGCCATTTGTTTTGCTAACATTATGCAGTTTTTTTTGTTTTTTCTTGTTTTCTTGTTTTTTAATGACCGCTCCCAATAGACCGGAAGTGAACTTTGAACTTTTAACCCAAAGATTTGGATTTTTCAGATGGAATCTGTGCATAACATATGCTATCATTTGTTGAGAAAAAGCCCGGGGCAATCACCATGAAAAGCTATAGAAAAATATAGATTTCCTGGACACTTTCTAGCTATACAAGGGTCATAAAATTTTTCATTTTTTAAGCAGAAATTTTGTGGCCTGTATGGGACATGCACGTGATTTGTTTCAAGTTAAGTGACATTTCAAACTCGCCAAATGAATTTCGGCCAACTGAGAGTTATGTTTCCAGACGCCTCCTGGATCTGATTGGTATAAAGTTTGGAAAGAGAGCATTTGAAGCGAGGACTATTCACCCCAGAAAACTTCTCTTTTTGGGCATAATCTCAAGTGAGCGAGTACAACAACAAACAGTCAAAATGGCCGGCCGCCTTTTCAACCGCCGCCGGCTAATACCTTTCGGACCAGACAAGCTCAAAGTGGCGGCATTTTTAGCACATGTGTCTAAACTAGAAGGAAATGATTAGGAGTTCCAACTATGGTTTAATCAGACCACCTGGTATTAGTTTCCTTCTTGTGTACCCAATCCAGTTATAACTTTGCAATAATCCAGGTTATTACTCTATTACTAGGCGGCGAGGCTTCCTTCCAAATAAGTAGGAACACCTCAGCCAATTAAGGGCTATTGTTTATTAGATTGAAAGTGAAGTTTGAGTAAATAAATCGAGAGCAGAAACCGCAATTAGACAGCTAACAGCTAGGAGTGTTACAAAACAAGATTGCATATTTCACAATGGAGATTGATGGACCCTGCTTCGCCCAAAAAGACTTCTTGGAAATGACCGACAAGTCGTTAAATTGTTCGTCTGTCGGCCTGTCTTTGATAACCTTTGAAGTTTGTACAAACAGCTGTTGTAAATTTGCGATCTTAGCGTATTGCTTTAAAAGGTGTCGGGAAAATATTAGTTTATCAAACCCCATTCCAAATTTGTTCAAAGTGGAGTTTCCGAAAAGCGCGGAAAAGCCATAAATTCAAAAATGTAAAATATATAACGCAGGCTATCTTTTTTCTTCGGTCGGATATTTTGTTACATTCGGCGTTCATAACGTTCAAAAAAACTCTTTATTTTTTCAACATTAGAAAGTAGACAAGATATCCGTAAGATTTTTTGATGAAGATGCCCCAAAATATTGAAATAGAGAAACTATGTTTTTATATCCCCTATTTTAGATCAGCCCCGCTAACATACAAACAACAAAAACGAAAGTTTTCAAACTACAGACAAACTTTATCATACAACAGTGTGCTCCTGACCTGCTCTCTTTCTCTCACTCAGTGCTCGAATTATATTAAAGACTTCTCAGCAGAATAAAGTTGATGTAAGAACGCGCAGCTTCGGGAAAAAAATGAAATGCACCTTGTCAGAGCTATTCAATGTCATTTTTAGTTCAATTTTCAATTTTACTTCATCCACTTAAGGTATTCCGTTGAATGAAAAATATAAAATTCATATAACTGTGCACTGCTGAGAGCGAGAAATGTACTCACATCCAGTGCGGTTCACTTAATTCCCAAATTGCCTCTATTTTTCAGTGGTTTCACTTTACTAAAAAACTCACAAAGACAGATTATCACAAAAAAATTAAAATTCAGTTTGAATGAATCACTTAGTTTTTTTAATAGAAAACGTAATGTGAACATCAACAATGCATCAATTGGAAAGCGCAGAATTTGATCTCGAAAACGAACGAAACATGTCCATTGTTTTTTTACGAAATATCAATGTAATTGATTATCTGGAACATCCGTAACGGGAAGATGGTTAGCTTATCGAAACGATTAATCGAGATTAAAAAAAATACTTTATCAAACATTTGAAAAGAACTCTAGTTAATCGTGGAATTGGAATCCCAAAATTGTTTTTTTTTATAAAATTCATTCTCTACTTCTCTGTTGCTTTATATGCCAATAAATTTCAGCTACCAGGAACAATAGATATCTTTTAGTAGAAAAAAGTCAAAATCGAAACTGAGACTTTGTAGACTCGTCGTAGATCAGCTCGCTCTAAGGCACAAAGAACAACTGTGATCTCGAAAAGCAGTTTGATCCTTGCATTTCACTTTATTAAGAGTTAAAAGATATTGATAATTTATTGGACAGGGGTCTAATTGTCAAAAAACTTCGAAATATGGTCATTATTTGAGCGTGATGCTTTTTAATTTGTTCTGAAAAACTAATTGCTGACTGTACCTGTTTCACCGGTCTCCAATAGAAGAACAATGAATCTTATGCGGGTTAAAAAAACTTAAATTCGACAATCTCATTGGAGTGTCAAGCTGCTTTTAGTTGTTTTGTTCAATGATTTCATTAAACATAAATTTGATTATTCAGTTAGCCAGAAAGAAAAACGTAAGGCCCCGTTTGACTTTTTCAATTGTTTTTTGAAAGATAAAAAAACTTGAAAGACAGCAATGCCTCAAGCTAGAAACGACTGAAGTTGATCTGATTGAACGTAAAAAAACAAGTCAACAATTTCTATTACAAAGCTATAAAGCAAATAATAAAAAATGTGAAAATTGCAATTTATCTGGAAAAAAACCGATTCATTGATCGATATCATTAACAAAAAGCATTTTTTTGCAGTAAATATCTGAAAAAATTGATGGCCTCTTAGTCTTTCATATCGGAGCATATTTTCCCAAAAATTTGAAAAAGAGACGTTGAATCTCGAAACTCCCTGTCGTATTCGAAAGAAATCGGAGTAGAAATTGCATAAGCTCGATTTGGATTGAATTTGTCTGGTGAAATCTACAGTCTAGTTTGGCTCTGCTCTTTGAAAAGCAAACTCAAGAAACTTAATTTTGCAATCGTCGCGTTATGCAAAATGTAAAAGACTGAACTCTTAACTTACAGATCAGACTGAACAAACTATAGTTAGACACAGAACGGCAAATTACAGATAAGTGAATGAAAGAATAACAACTGAAATAAATCTATAAGAAGAGGATAAAGCAAATGAACTAAGTTATGACATCGAACAAGTTTTACTGAACTGTTTTATGAATGTATGTATGACACCCTCCGTGGACAACTCCCCTCTAAAACTCAAAGAGCAAAATGCCAAAATGCAAAAAAGCTTGCTCGGTAAGCGGTATTTAGTGTGCTCCATCATATGATTTGAATAATTAAACTGAAATTTCTCAGAACAACATCTCGAAAAGATCTTCCATAATTTTTTTTGCATGTTCCATTGATCTGAATTTTAAGTATTAACTTTAATTTCAATTGACCCACTTGTCTCAAAACGCAGAATATTGAGACTAAAATTCTTTGGTTGAGCGTATTATGTTTGGTAATGACGGTGAACTCCACACCTCTGATCAACACCCCGTTTTTTCACAAATACGCAAACAATGAAAATCGAATGTCGCAACTCTGTCCTGGCACAAATTGAAATACTAAATTTTATTCATTTCACTTTTTGGCCCATATTGTTCTAAAAAGTCCTTGCCACTAATTAATTGTTGACACAAAGAGAATAAGTCGGTCAAAAAATCAATTTTATATTTTCAACATTTGAAAGTAGACAAGAGATCCGCAAGATTATCCAATAATTGAATGAAAATACCTCAGAATACTGAAATAGAGAAACTAATTCATAAATCCCCTTTCATAGATCAGCCCCGCTAACATACAAACATCAGTCATATGATTTGAATAAATAAACCGTATTTTCTCGGAACAACATCTCTAAAAGATCTTTGATAAACTTTTTTGCATGTTCTATCAATCTGAAATTTCAATCTAAGTTTTAATTTAAATTTCAGTTGACCCACTTGTCTCAAAAGGCAGAGTATTGAGGCTAAAATTCTATGAATGAGCGAAATAATGTTTGGTAATGACGATGAACTCCATACCGCTGATGAACACCCCGTTTTTTTACGAATACGCAAACAATAAAAATCAAATGACACAACTCTGTCTAGAAACAAATTGAAATACTAGAAATCATTAGTTTCACATTTTTAGTGTTGTCAAAAGTCCTTGCCATTATCTAATTGTTGACACAACGAGAATCAATCAGTGAAAAAAATCTGTTTCCTAAATCGCAGAAATCTGCTGTACAATCATTGACCGGAAGCCGTGATTTAAAATATTTTATTCCTAGTTGAAAAAAGCCTAAATTGCTGGAAAAAAATGACATTGATGCCCAAATATGTTTTCTAAGTATCTATTATACCTAGATCAGACCCAGGTGTTGTTTGTTTTCTTTTCATTATCAAAGCCTTCTGAAACACAGTAAATTTTACTCCCCTCAGATGTAACGGGTCGAAAAATACATTCTTAGAAATGTTCAAAACATAAGAGAGTGAAAGCAATGATTTTTGTGATGAAGTTAGATTTTATGTAGTTCAAAAATGTTTTCGTTTTTATAGGATTTTCTTCGTTTTTACAGGATTTTGATTCGTTTTCCTGAATAACAGGATTTTTGACGTAATCCCTGACATCATGAGGCGTGACTAATTACTCGCAACAAACTACGATGCTGTTGGCAGCATATGAGATTTATAATAAATGCTGCTTTTATGGGAAGCTACAAAAATTGACAAAAACAAAGAAATTTTCCTAAAGTTTCCTCAAAAATTACAATAACTGGAGTTTTTCCAAAAAATGTTTATAGGGGGTCTAAACAGGCTTAGCTAGTGTGAGAAAGACCGGTAATGTATTCCAGTCAGTATCTTTTACCTGCAAGCTAAGCGTGCTAATCGTTACACCAACTGATCTCAATCTCTCGGACATGCGAACCTCTTATAACCCATTTTCATAGTCTTTCATGCTCCTCAAAGCTTCTTGTCTCTAGCCAAGTACACGTTAAATACGGCTTCTCGTCGAGCTATTGCAAGATTAGCTTCTGCACAATTTACTTCAGGTTGTTTTCTGTCAGCCTTCCATAAATTTTGAAAAAAACCTGAAAGTAACTGATAATGGAAAAAATTGAAATCCACTTTTAAATTATTCAATAGAGATACTGTTGCTTTTAGTGGAAACTTGATGAACTTGACATTAGTTTAGATTGAAACACTCGAACTCAATAATCCTGTTTTCAATAATAGTTTTTCATAAAAAAACCGAGTAACAGAATAACAAACTTTATAATATTGTAAACCAGATGAAAAACAAAACTCATATTTCGAAAAGTAAATTTGCAGGAATATTTATCAACGCAAGAAAGGCAATAATACTATCTTCACTAGTCTGTGCCTATAGTGATTTCATAATTTTTGTGGCGATGAGTGAGCAGGAAATTCGGAAATTTTGGACAAAATATTAATATCTAATATCAACTTCCTCATTCCCTAATGACTTCTCCTAATTCTTATTAGCAATTCTGTATGTGAATATGCAATGTCCTTTGTCAAATCAATTTTTGTATTTGACGGAATTTTGCAGCTCCATTTGGATGTAACTGGGAAATTCCTAGGAGCCATATTCTGACTTTAACTGACTCAAGGGGGTTCTTTATTTGAAAGTCGAGATCAGACTTGTACAATTCAAAGATGCTGCATCAACCAGTGTGTCGTACGGATTAGCAATCTGTAGAATGAATTGATTCGTGGTGCCAATTTTTTCAAGTTTACTATTCCAATTTATTGGTTTATTCGCGGAGCGAATCGACACTTAGTTTTGATGCTTGTTGAATTAATATTCTGAATGCAGAATAAATGTAGATTTGGCGGAGCGAAAGTTCGTCCACTGATTGAATGGGTATTTCGCTTCGCGAAATAAGCTTAAATATTATCTAGTCTAAATTAATACTTTGGCGGAGCGAAATCTAGTTTAAGAGAGAGACAACTAAATTGAATTAAGAAAATGAGCAGAATGAATCAAATTAAAAATTAACTAAAACTGATCAACAATTTGTTCACGACACTACATTTCCAATTGCGGCAACTTAAAATCACAAGAAAACATGAACAGACAAAGATATCATACACAGGATGAAAACAAATTTAAAATTGTGTAAACTGAAGATTTGATCTTCAAAACAAGAACTAAAATGATGATTGAAATAAATGGTTAATGATAATAAACTAATTTGATTCAACTAAATTAACTTGATTTGCTGCACCAAATCAATAGCCACCAGACTGACATGTACTACTGTACCACATTTCCCCCTTGACGAAAATAAATGACAAAGTTATTTATCAGAAAATTAATAGCATATGTACTGATTAAATAATTAATACTATAATGTTTTGAATCAGAAATGGTTCACTTGTTAAATGTCAATAGTTTTGATTAAAATGTTTTAGTCACTATCACTTTCATAGTATCTTTCAGCCTCGCCTGCCGTCATCGATGATTCTGGTCCCTCGTAATTGGGCGAAACGTAGTATTGTGTGGGGTACGATTGTGTAGGTGAGCATGAGCCGACTGTTAAATCAGTTTCGCTTTGCTGAGTTTGGGCAGCGGCCGTCTTTATGGCTGAGATTATCAATTTTTTCTGTATCTGTTTTTGTTTGATGATATGTCTCCTTTTGTTTCTCGCATATACACCAGGAGTGGATGTTGTATGGGGACAAGTTTGTACAGATGTGACTGATTCATCTGATTCAGTAACCGAGGGCGTTGATCGTTTTCGTTTCAATGGAATTAATGCAGCTTAGGCCTTTGTAGCAGCTTTACGTTTTGGTCTGCTAGGTGGCTCCGCTATTACAATGTAAGTCGATGGCATCTCCATTGGCACCGCGAAATCGCTTGTTATTTCTGTGGGTTGTTTTGGCGGTGCTGTTGTTATCGATCTCTTTGGTTTAGTGGGCATTCTTACGCGAAGACCGCGTGTTACATTGGAATGCATTGAGGAGACCGTACTGACATCGTCTGCTAATTTCCTGTGCTTCATGCGTTTGCCTCCCTCTAGTTTCTTTCTTAACTCTTTTGCGTGATGGCTGATCAGATCCTCGGTTGTTTTCCCCGTTGGTGTCTTTGGTCGTCAATTTGCGTACACTTGCAATTCGGTCTGACGTTCGGCTTTTGTGCCAAATTTTGCTAAGTCTGAGTTTCTGATTGATACATCTCTTTTTCCTGGTTCTTTGATGACTGAGGTGAATGTGTCTGTTTTTACCACCGAAGAACCGGGCACCAACACGTCGTATAACCCATCTAGGCTTTTCTTAGATCGTTTCGTGCGCGGTCTCTTTTTAGCGAGTTTTACTTCTAATGAAGCTTCTGTTCGTGGCACTGATTGTCCGACGTCTAGGTGGGGAATCACTCTTACTATTCCAATTTATTGGTTTATTCGCGGAGCGAATCGACACTTAATTTTGATGCTTGTTGAATTAATATTCTGAATGCAGAATAAATGTAGATTTGGCGGAGCGAAAGTTCGTCCACTGATTGAATGAGTATTTCGCTTCGCGAAATAAGCTTAAATTTTATCTAGTCTAAATTAATACTTTGGCGGAGCGAAATCTAGTTTAAGAGAGAGACAACTAAAGTGAATTAAGAAAATGAGCAGAATGAATCAAATTAAAAATTAACTAAAACTGATCAACAATTTGTTCACGACACTACATTTCCAATTGCGGCAACTTAAAATCACAAGAAAACATGAACAGACAAAGATATCATACACAGGATGAAAACAAATTTAAAATTGTGTAAACTGAAGATTTGATCTTCAAAACAAGAACTAAAATGATGATTGAGATAAATGGTTAATGATAATAAACTAATTTGATTTAACTAAATTAACTTGATTTGCTGCACCAAATCAATAGCCACCAGACTGACATGTACTACTGTACCACATTTCCCCCTTGACGAAAATAAATGACAAAGTTATTTATCAGAAAATTAATAGCATATGTACTGATTAAATAATTAATACTATAATGTTTTGAATCAGAAATGGTTCACTTGTTAAATGTCAATAGTTTTGATTAAAATGTTTTAGTCACTATCACTTTCATAGTATCTTTCAGCCTCGCCTGCCGTCATCGATGATTCTGGTCCCTCGTAATTGGGCGAAACGTAGTATTGTGTGGGGTACGATTGTGTAGGTGAGCATGAGCCGACTGTTAAATCAGTTTCGCTTTGCTGAGTTTGGGCAGCGGCCGTCTTTATGGCTGAGATTATCAATTTGTTCTGTATCTGTTTTTGTTTGATGATCTGTCTCCTTTTGTTTCTCGCATATACACCAGCAGTGGATGTTGTATGGGGACAAGTTTGTACAGATGTGACTGATTCATCTGATTCAGTAACCGAGGGCGTTGATCGTTTTCGTTTCAATGGAATTAATGCAGCTTAGGCCTTTGTAGCAGCTTTACGTTTTGGTCTGCTAGGTGGCTCCGCTATTACAATGTAAGTCGATGGCATCTCCATTGGCACCGCGAAATCGCTTGTTATTTCTGTGGGTTGTTTTGGCGGTGCTGTTGTTATCGATCTCTTTGGTTTAGTGGGCATTCTTACGCGAAGACCGCGTGTTACATTGGAATGCATTGAGGAGACCGTACTGACATCGTCTGCTAATTTCCTGTGCTTCATGCGTTTGCCTCCCTCTAGTTTCTTTCTTAACTCTTTTGCGTGATGGCTGATCAGATCCTCGGTTGTTTTCCCCGTTGGTGTCTTTGGTCGTCAATTTGCGTACACTTGCAATTCGGTCTGACGTTCGGCTTTTGTGCCAAATTTTGCTAAGTCTGAGTTTCTGATTGATACATCTCTTTTTCCTGGTTCTTTGATGACTGAGGTGAATGTGTCTGTTTTTACCACCGAAGAACCGGGCGCCAACACGTCGTATAACCCATCTAGGCTTTTCTTAGATCGTTTCGTGCGCGGTCTCTTTTTAGCGAGTTTTACTTCTAGTGAAGCTTCTGTTCGTGGCACTGATTGTCCGACGTGTTGGTGGGGAATCACTCTGGATTCTTTGTTCGGGTCCTCGTTTTTTCGTTTTGTCGCATCTTTGCTTAGCCTGTCTCTGTTCAGCTCAATTTCTGTGTCGCTCCTTCCCTCGTTGTCCCAGTTTTCATCAGAAATGAGTTCCTCCCATCTGACAGTCTCCAAATTTAAATATTTATTTAAATTATTTTTGTATGTCAGACTTCTTGGGTACGGTTTAGTCGTTATATTACTTAATGGAGTGTTCGCTTTTCTACCAAAATGTGCTTCAAATGGTGATAAATTAATAGTTTTTTGACGGCATATTCGTAGCTGGTAAATTATTGAATTTATCGACGCTTTCACATTGAATTGATTTCGCGCCGCCGTTTTAATACAAGCTAATCGATTCTTGATTGCTTGTATTAGGCTCTCAACTAAGCCAATTGCTCTGTGATTGTGTATTGGAGCTTCAATTAACTGTATGTTATTTTGACTACAAAATGTTTTAACATGTTGTCCCGCTTGGCATCGGTTTTGATCCTATCTAATTGTACGGGGTATACGGTTTAGCAAAACATACTCTTGAAGAAATTTCAAAATATTATCTGCATTAGCTCTATCAAATACTTCTGCTGTTGGAAATTTTGAAAATCGATCTATACATGCAAGAAAGTCAATCTCGTGATTTTTTTCATTATAAATTGGTCCTCCAAAATCAAATTGAATTTCTTCATTTGGAACTTTGCATAACTTTAATGGTGCCCATTTATTAGCAGGTATGATATATTTCAAAATTTTACCAATCTTGACACAGGGGTTGCAATTTGCAGTCTTTGTAATTATGTCCCTGTGCATATATGGCCACCACACGTGAGTTGCCATATCTGTCATCCCCCATGTTCCAGGATGAGTTGCATGAATGGCGTCGACGTATGCATCTTTGATTGCATGGGGAAGGGCTATCCTGTCGTCGATGCAGACACATCCATTTTTGACATGTAGATCTTTCCAGAATGAATGTATATATGGTGATATCTGCTTGCATCGGTCCTCATTTTCGGTTAGGATGCAATCCCGTATCTCTTTTTAGAATCGCATCTTTTGTTGTAAGGCTAGCCATAGGGAACTGGAAAAGATCTTTGAGTGAGCGAAGTTGAATGAGTCCAAAAAGAGATCATCTACTGAAGGCGAAGTGACTGTCGTTGTATCAGTAGTAGGGGTGATTGGCGTTGCGGGTACTGCTTGGGCTGATGACGGTCCAGCTTCGTCTGCTAATCTTACTCTAGAGGGCGTCGATTGTTTGACTTGCATCAAAGTTTCTTCGTCTGAATTCGATTGAGACATCATGTACACTTTATTGAATTTGTAGGCAATTCATTGAAAATTAATTAATTTGGGTAGCGGCTGATTGGTAGAACGATTCAAGGCAAAAAGCGAGTTAGGAATGTTAGCTGTCTCGATTTTGATATTGGAATCTAAGTTATTTGGTGTTAATTCGTTAATTGAGTTATCATTATTCGTAATTGTGGAATATTCTGGATTTCGCGGTGCAATTTCACTGCATAGTTTGTTAGAAGATTTTGGATTATTTGAGGCTCGTTTTGAAAGCGGATTTCGCGCTGCGAAATCGACGTAATTTTCTGCATTTATTAAGAAGCGTTTCGCGCCGCGTTTAATTACATCCAATTTTGCTACTATAAATTGCTCGTTATATGCAGATATATTAACTGCTTTTTGTTGCGGGTCGCGAGAGATATAATCCACTAATCCAATTTTTGAGCCAGGGAGATGATCAATTGAAAAATCAAATGGTAGTAATCGATCTACCAAACGTATCAATCTACTATTGTATGATTTGTTAGATCTGTTCTCTCTCATGATTGAGAGAAGAGCCCTATGATCAATTATTACAGTAAATGGTGTGCGGTATAAATAATAATTTACTTTTCCACGGACCAGACAACTCCCAAAAGTTCGAGCTCATTTATACTTTATCTGTCCTCAACAGAATTCAAAAATCGTGACGCGAATGCTGCTGTATGCCAGCCATTAGGTGTTCGTTGTTCTAATGCACATCCCAAACCCTTACGTGAAGCGTCGCATTTTATTCGTGTTTCTAATTCCGGGTTAAAATGTTTATTTTCGGTAGTTTCCGCAATCTTTTCTTTAATCAATGAGAACTGTTTCCGTCCAGAGAAATTTTGTACTTTTCTTCAGGAGAGGTTGAAGTGGGTAGCATAGTTGTGACAAATTTGGAATGAATTTTCCTAAATGATGTACTGAACCCATAAACGATCGGAGTTTTTTAAGATTGGTAGGCGCTGATAATTGTCCGATTGCATCCGTTTTATTTGACAATGGTGTTAAACCTGATTGTGTAATATTATGTCCGAGCCATTAGATTTTTTCTTTTGCGAAGTGACATTTTGCAAAATTTATTCGGAGATTTTCTTGATCTAATTTTATCAGACATTTCCGTACTAAATCGAGATGCTTTTCTATTCCTCCTCTGCTCACTATCAATATATCGTCCAAGAAACAGAAAGTATTATCTAGACCTGCGAGAGTGCAATCGATTGCTTTTTGAAATTCAGCTGGAATATCCGTAAGACCGTAAAATCCAGTTTTGAAGCGATATGTGCCGGTCCTATCTCCGCTAACGATATTAAAGTTACAATGGCGGGCCGTATCACTATGTAATTTTAGTTGGCTCTATGCGTACTGCAAATCAAAAGTCGTAAAGTAAGCAGTCTCTTGCGGCGCCGTTGACAGTGTTTGAAAAATCATTTGAATTAGCGAGTCTACGTTTGGCATTTGGTACTTGTTTTTGTGAATGGCTTTGTTTACGATTTTGGAATCTAGTGCTATTTTGATTGACTGATCCTTTTTTACTGTAATGACTATTGGAGAGATAAAAAATTGATCAGAACAATTGGTTAGTTTTTCTATATGTCCTTCGTTTAGCAAATTTTCAAGTTCAATTTTCACTTTCGGTTGAAGATGTATTGGCACTTTTCTTCCTTTTTGATGTGTCACTCGATATTTTTTGTGAAATTTTAAATTAACCGTGTGATGTTTAGATTTTCCGATTCGGGAGATCAAATCTGAGAATTCCTTTGCTAACGATCTTTTTATTGCACAAGGTTGATCTATGTTATTGACTTCTACGTTCGGGCAAGGTTTCTGCGATAATATTATGCCTAATTGATCAAAAAAGTCTCGTCCGAGAATTGGTCGGAAACCATCAGCTACAACCGTGGTTTTTGCTTTCTGAATTTTCCAATCATTGCTTCGAACTGGCGTTTTTAAAGTGCCTAGAGTTTTGACAATATCATTAGAAAAAGACTTTCACTCTAATGGTTTTTTCTCCGACCATTGTGATTGCGGACAGTTATACATTATTTCTTTAGCGATCGACATATTGATTCTGGTGCAACCACTGCCGGAATCGAGAACCAAATCACAATCTGTATTTCCGATCGTTATCGTCATATTTTTCAGTGCTACTTGCGGTGAATTAACATTTTCTACTGTCGCAACGTAAGTGTTGTCTGAAGAATCATAATCCGAATTAATTTGCTCGTTATAATTTATATAATTGACGTTTTGACTTTCCTGACTTGAATTTTGATTTGTAATTTCAGCAGTTTCTACATTGTTAATACAATTATTTTGTTGTGTATTTCGTGCATTATTAAGTTTTCTCCGACATACCTTAGCGAAATGGTTGAGCAAAACACAGTGATTACAATTCTTACCCATAGCAGGGCAAACCTGGTGGTGGGTTGTTGTCCAAGCTTGACCACAACCACGACATTGTCCAACTGATGCACGGTTTACTACTGTTCTACCTGATTGATTTCCGCGCATACCCGCTCCGCGAAATCGATTGAATGATTGTATTGCGTTCACTGTACTGCTAGTTGCACCGTTATTAGATGATTTTCTCTGCTGGTTCTGATGGCCCATTTCCATATTGACTGCAATACTGAGTGCTCTATCTGGGTCAACTGTATCCTGGAGAAGTTCCCGTTGAATATCATCATCCAACATGTTTGTGATGAAGATGTCCCTGATGATCACCTCCTCACGATTTTCAAAATCGCAATTTTCAGCCAATACTTTCAAAATGCTGTAGAATTGTTCTACTGTTTCACCCTTTTTCTGCTTTCGAGAAAAGAACACATATCGATCGAATGTGATATTTCGTGGGATGAAAGCTATCTCCATCCTCTCCCAAAGTTTGAGGGTATTCAGGTCAAAAATATTATCATGAGGAAATTTTTGTGTTAGTAAACGTCTTCCCTCCGTACCAATGCTTAGGTACAAAAGAGACACACATTTTTGATCTCAAAGATTCATGGCCGTTCCCCGCATAGTACTCCCGCTTCTGTTATCTTTTGACATTTTAAGTCCCATTGCAACTTCAATTGACTGTTTCGTATCTGACGGTCTCTCTCCGTTTCAATTGTCGAATCTTCAATTGACGTCTCGTACTTTGGTTCCGCTGGCAGTCGAACCGTCGTTGGTTTTGGTTGTAACAGCGTGTCCAATGTGATATTCTCACGTGCAAGGATCGCAAGTTTTACTTGGATCCGCCATTTTTCCCATCTGATTGGTGGGTCCGACGTTGGACGTTCCCAAAATGGCTCTCTCGACAATGGTGTTTTTCGAGATTCTCGAGCTGACTGCGCCATGTCGTACGGATTAGCAATATGTAGGTTGAGTTGATTCGCGGTGCCAATTTATTCAATTTTACTATTCCAATTTGTTGGTTTATTCGCGGAGCGATTCGACACTTAATTTTGATGCTTGTTGAATTAATATTCTGATTGCAGAATAAATGTAGATTTGGCGGAGCGAAAGTTCGTCCTCTTATTGAATGGGTATTTTGCTTAGCGAAATAAGCTTAAATTTTATCTAGTCTAAATTAAGACTTTTGCGGAGCGAAATCTAGTTTAAGAGAGAAACAACTAACTTGATTAAGAGAATGAGCAGAATGAATCAAATTAAAAATTAACTAAAACTGATCAACAATTTTTTCGCGACACTTCATTTCCAATTGCGGCTACTTAAAATCACAAGACAACATGAACAGACAAAGATATCAGACACAGGATGTAAACAAATTTAAAATTGTGAAAACTTAAGATTTGATCTTCAAAACAAGAACTAAAATGATGATTGAAATAAATGGTAAATGAAAATGAACTAATTTGATTTAACTAAATTAACTTGATCTGCTGCACCAAATCAATAGCCCCCAGACTGACATGTACTACTGTACCACATAGTGTAACATAGCTATCTATTATTTTAAATGTAGTACTGAACACTTCTTTGGCATATTATCTAAACTTCTCTATTTTGTCAAATTCTGCTCTTCACTATATTTCCCCGAGAATTTCGAATTTAAAATTATGCGGACAATTATCCATGATCAATTTCTGGCGCCTACTATTGATCATTGCCAATGTCTATATACAAATTTTTTCTAATTTTTTGTAGATAAAATGATTTTTTTAAAGTGTATGAATTTTATTACCAAACGAGTCTTGACTTGTATCTGCGTAGTTTATAATAACTTGGCAAAATTTTTAACACTGTCTCATTGTGATGCATGTTGGCTAAAAAAGAGTTTGGGGGCGGATTATGAGTTAATATTTTCTTCAACCCCATTTGTATAATTTCGATTACATTCTACCATTATTTTCTGAAGGAGATAATCAGATAGACACGATTTGTTCATAAATTTTGATTTCTAATTTAATTATTATTGTTATGCAGTTTACCAATAGATTTTTGTTCTGTGTATACTACACAGTGACTGTACCATGTTCAATATCAAATTTTTTATTCGGCAACTTGATGTTGCAAATAGCGTGAAAATACTAAAACAAGCAAATAGTTAAGACTATTGGAAGTTGTTTGTGTTTTTAAATTATTGAGTTGCATAAATTTGGAGAACTTCTTCACAAATAAGATGTAATGATTGCATTTGCGCATTCAATGTCCACCTAGTAGAGACCAGGGACATTTGGGACTTTTCATAGTGTAAGATCTTAGAAATTTCTTGAAAAATTGTCATACAAACACTTATAGGATTATGCGCTGCCTGATTAAGACTTTGTAAGACAATTTAACAGGTCTTACAGGATAAAAATTTTTTATCAGGTCTGATAAGATCTTACACGGTATATGTTTACTAGTGTCAGATTTTAAAAAAAACATTCGGACAAAACATTCGGAAAGCTATGACTCATCTTTTTGATAAAATATTTATCAGTTCTTATACGATAAAAAATATGAAGTTTGGCATGTTCTTCATATCAAAGAGAATTCAGAGTTGCTTTCAAGCAGAAGCCAATCACGTAAGCGTTAACAAATGCAACACTTAAGTGTCAGAGCAAGGAAAAGAAAATTATCCTATTTTGCTTTTGAGACCTATAAGATATATTGAAGATTATTCGATTATCAGTGGCTTTTTCTGAAACGGTGATTGTCAAGCTAGGCTGAAATTCTTTTCAAAGAATAAATTTATCGTGGACTGCTAAAATGAACCCTAGTACCTAGTTGAGAATCAGAATAAAGTTGCCGCCAAAATAGACTCAACAAACATTTTTGTTTCATAATTGGTTAGTTGACCGATGATTTTTGACTACGTTATACCGTTGCTTTGAAATTACTGAAACATGTCTTATCAAATCTTACACGATAAAAGTTTTGCCTAGCGTGAATTTTTATCGAGTAAGACGTACTAATATACCTGCCGCATCTTTTAAGATAACAATTCAGCAAAAATGAATTAATATCTTATAAAATCTGATGAGATATTTATCAGAACTTACAAGATAACATCTCAGCAAAAGTGAAATATTATCTTATAACATCTGATAAGTATCTTATCAGATCTTTCACGATTCATGATAACGTATGGAAGAATTTTTACCGTGTAAGCATTAAAAAGACTTTTGATCAGCATTATATCAGATCTTACACGACAAAATATCCAGAATCATTGGGGGGGGGGGGGTGGATTCTAATAAAACACAAATGCCACGAAGTTTACAGTAAATGATAGATTAAATAAAATTCTCATCATTTCCCACATTTTTAAGAAAAAACGTGACTTTAATTTGTGAGAAATCAATAGTTAACAGCTGAATTCATCAATAAAACTTTTACAACTTTAAAAAAAAACAATTTTTCTTCTGCCATGTACGCCAATAGAAGCACTCTCTAAAGAAAAAAGAAAAAGTTTAAAAAACATGCCATTCTTCAAAAAAATCTCATATTTGTCCGCCAAAGCAGTAAACAAGGTTTTGCATCTCTAAATTTAGATTTTAATTTATGTGAAATAGGATGAATGAAACCATTCAGAACCAAAATTTTTACACAGAATTAACTTAAATTTTTACGATACATTACGGCAGCACAAATTAACAAACTGATATTGGGAGTACTAGTCAAAAGAATGCCAAATTTTTTTATGTATCGCAGATGAAAAAGTTCTAAATTGTTCCACGAAAAACAAAACCGTCAAATTTTTCAACTAGGGTAATTTTTCTGTTTTTGATTGAAAAATAACAAGATTCTTTTGAATTGTAAAACGCTCTGTATTGTTCCAGTCTTTCTGATTAGTTCCATGTGATCTGTTTTATTGGTCAGTTTTTCAACACAATTTTGTTAGTATCATTTTTTGTATCAATTTTTGAATCAGTTCTTCTTTCTAGTCATATTCAAGTACAATTTTTAACAGACTTCAGTGATTATTTTCCCTTTTTGTGCCTATAACTGACTATTAAAGAGTTACTTTTGGTACTTTTTTTAATGAATAAAAAATACAAAATTTCCTTTGTTTAATGGTACTTGATTGATTTCAACGATTTTTCGAAATTCTAAAAAATATTGGAAAATCTGATCGCTGAAGGGTAGAATTCATGAATAATTTGACCATTTCAAGAAAGTTTAGTAGTAATTTGGAAATAGAATCAACATAGATGATAAAAATCCTACAATACACATTTAGGCAATTATTAACAGTAATTTCCCCTAATACCCGCTGAGAAATACATTGTACCAGCTCCAGCGGGGGGGGGGATATATCGTGAAGAAAATGTCCGTTAAAATAGGACAAAATCCCAAGAGATGACTTAAGGGCTCAGCCCCAATCTGATTATTCTCAGCTTTCAATTTCACTTTCATTTGCAATCATAGCAAAAGAAATGTAATATTATAACTTAGTTGGAAATTAATGAACAGAGGCGGAGTATAGAGTTAGTCATCTTCCTTGGGAGATTACAATCAATTCCCCAATCAGATGACCGATGGAACTTAGAGGTGTTCTCTTCTTTAGTATATGCGTGGGTTGACATTAATGACAAGTAAGCGAGTTGAGATTATCATGAAGTATTCATAAACTCTAGTTCAATTCTAATTTAATATGAAGTAATTTCCTTCATAGTTCAACTAAAGTTTCAACTTGATACAATTGAACTCATATAAAGCTTCATTGAGATTAAAACGCCTCTCTTGACCGATATAAAAAAAATGAAATAACTGATTTTGAATGCCCAGAGATTGACATTAAGTCTTACAAATAAAATAGAAAACCAGTTTGATTCGATCAGCCGAAAGCTCTTACAATTAAATTTTACAAAGTTAAAACACAAGTTGCAGTTTGAAAATGGAAATTGGAATCTCGATCCTCTTAACCTTGATGAAATATTGAAGATATTAATATCAGCTCAATTTATATGTGAGGCTTGGATTGCGGGTGCGAGTATAAGTTTGGCTTTGATAATTTTAAGTTTTTGTTTAAATTTTTGTAAAAAAAAGTTTACTTGAGCCCGAATATTTTTTCGGGAGTGTTGAAAGAGGCAATGACATAGAATGAACTGTATGGTATCAAATTAAAAATTTAGGCCTTGCAATGCCCCAACGGTTTTTTTCAGCCGGGTCGACTGCAATAAATACTTCTGGGAACTATACGTAAGACACAGACGGAGAGTACTGCATCGATTTCTTAGCGCAGTTTATTGTATGGAATCTTTTAAACCATTTCTGGTCTGAAGTTTTGTTACTAAGTGGGTTCATCCCGGATGCTGGCTTTGTTCGTTTCTTTAAATGTTTTCTAAATTGATAAAATCACTAAGTTGAACTCTAAGTTTTCTGAGTTGATAAAATCCTAAATATTGTGCTATAATTGTTTTATGCGACTTGATATTTATGTAGTTTATAAGTCTGCAATCGGAATTTAGGATCAGTTGCGACAACAGTTGATAATTTTACCCTACCAGGTTTTCCTCCCTTGTTTGAGCTTTTCCATTATCAAAACGTTAAGCTTAAAAAAATGCAAAATTGATTTGAAAACATGTAGAAAATTTGTGATTTAACTTTTGAACAGTCTAAAACTGTTAAAAGAGTGTTAACCAGTGACCAAAGTATCCAAGTTTTGTCTTTATTTTCAAAAAATATCAATTTCTGAAGAGAAGAGGAAAAGCTAAAAGCGCCGTAATTCTCGTTTCAAGAGATCTCAATTCTAGAATTCTTTTATTTGAAGGAAATTTTAACTGATCACTAAAAAGTCAGGGTTATTTACCTTAAAAATTATGAGAGAATTTTTTGGAAACACGTTGAGAACTTATTACTGTATTCTAAATGGTCGTGGTTTTGTTTATTAAATTTCTCTCTTATATACAATTCGCCTCGAACTTCGTGCTCTGTGGCTTCATATTTTTTGTCAAAAAAGTTAACTACTTGCTCACGCGCACCTAATTGCAACAAAAGATTAATTCTGTTCGTTTTCAATGTCAAGAAATCTTTTTGAAGACTAAAAGAATTAAAAAACAATTCCAGGAGGCAGAAAGTTGCCCTAGTCAAATTGGGACGGTTATCTACAAATATCTTGCCTGACTCTTACAAGACTCTTGTATGATAAAACATAAACTTGTAAGAGCTCTTTGCAGATAACCGTTGTTCTTTTAAGATTTTTACCAGACAACCGTCAACTTTGTAAAATTCTTGCTTGGCATCGGTTGCTCCAGTAAGGTTTCTGACAGCAAACCAACGCGCTTGCATGACCAAAATAGCTGTAAAAAGCTTTCTAAAATGTACAAAATGGCTCCTAAACACTTACTTAAAACGCCCATAATGGGCTTAAACATTATATAGCACATAAAGTAATGTCTCCGCAAGCATGACACAAAAATAGAATAAATTTTCCCCCACTAAAATTTAGTTTATTTTGAGCACTATTTTGTACTGCAATTGAAATAAATGATGGCACGAGGTGAAATCAGGAACTAGTTTTTTGCGGCAAGTTAGGAAGTCAATTTTTTTAATAGTATATTATTATATATATATTAGTATATATTATATTACTCTTATTGTGTTTCATGACTTTTGCAGTGATAGCTTTCTTTGTGCTGTGTTTTCCAGTAAACAGTGCTCATTTTTGATATCTCTTATTAAAAATGCAATGCGTATCTGGTAAGATTCTTGTAGAAGTCCTACAAGATAACCGTCGTAATCTTGTGTCATAGCAGATAAATGTTTTTCGCAAGAATCTTACAATATCTTAGCAGATAAACGTCCCAGTTCGTGTGGAGTGATGGAACACGATTTTACTATTTTAGATTTATTACCCTTAAAATGGATGATGGCTAAACAAATTAACGAGACGCAAACCCAAGATGTTAGGCCACATCTAAAAGTTGATTTTCAAAATGGCCGTTATTGGATTCAAACTTTACTTACAGATTTTAAAAATACATTGTTTCTCCGTTTTTATGTTAAAATTTCTTCTGGTATCCTTAGTATCAACTTTCAAATATTTTTCATTTTTTCAATTGCACGGAAATTTTGAAACTTTGTCTTACACTTACAGAGATAAAAATTAAACCTATAAACAGAAGACATTTCTTAACCTTAATTTTTCGGGTTCCTTTTTTGAGGACCCAAAAACTTGTTTTTTGTCGGTCGAGTTCTGGTTGTTCGTTGATCTCCCTGATAAGTAAACAGACCCTCCCTTAGCAAATTGGCTCCGAAAGACCACCGTTTACTGCTTGCGCAGCTCTTGAAAGCATCAGTGGTGAACATTAACAGCTCGGTTTAAGATTTTTCTGGCAATTATGTAAGAAATGACCTGACCGTCGCTGAAACAACATATTTCCATTGCATAAAACTTACATAATGATCTACTTAATGTGCTAAATTTTCAACACAATTTTTACACAATTACAGCATTTGTCAACACATTAAGTGGATAATTATGTACAATTTTTTGCTAAAAATTTTGTATTTGGGGCCTGTTCATGGGTCAATCAGAAGTCTTTTCACAAATTGTTTTCTACAAACTCAAATCTGAAAACTTTTTGATTCTGCAGATGCAGAGGCAACACTGGAGCAAGATTAAACAGCATTTCAATCACACCAGAGGTTGAAATCCCGGGTTGAGAAATTGCGACGAAATCGAAGCAAGAACTGTCGTTTATGGTCGACTTTTGTCGATTTCGTCGGTTTTTTATGTAGGAAATGTCGATTATCCACGTTTTTGTCGGTATTGTCGGTATTTGATGTAAGAAGTGTCGATTAGCGTAGTTTTCGTCGGTATTGTCGGTTTTGGCAGTAAGAAGTGTCGATTATCGTCGTTTTTTGTCGGTATTGTCAGTCTCAATTTGTTTTAAATACAAAAGAAATAGAGTAAAACTAAGTGACAAGAGGTGCAGTGGAGGAGAAGGTGGCTAGTATTATAGGGGCCCAAGGTTCAAATCCTGGCAGGGACTGTCCGTTTTGTGAGATTTTTTGAATGGCAAAAACCGACGATTATTACGTTAAAATACCGACGAAAACCGATCAAAACGACGAAAAAAACGTAAGGGCTTTGATCGGTTTTGGCGAAGTAAAAGCGACGAAAACCGACGATTTCTTATGTTTGAATCCGAAGAATTTCTCAACACGGGATGCTGTTCAATTCAACTTAAAAAAGTTATAAAACTGCCAAAAGAATTTGTCAACTCTTAAGATCAAGCAGTTATCGCTGCTGGGATTATATTGCCGGATTACTTGATTGAAAGAAGCCAAGTAGCTTAAGTGTAATTGTCTTTCTTCCGTTTATCATGATGAGAGTGTGATGCTTTTTAGCAGAACTCGAAAACGCCTCGACAACTCACCGAAGCAGAACTATTTCTGGTCCCGCGGTCGGCAAGCAGGCCGTATCCGAAGCGACATCGTAGAGTAATTCAATACGCCCTGTGACGGGCAAACAAGCCGAAGTATCGCAGCCAAATTACACACTGTAATCAGCCCTCCTGACCCCGCCTTTTGAAGGCAGAAATGGCATGTGTTAATTCAGGACTAATTCAAAAATATTCCGTTTTTGAACATAAGAATCGTCATCTTATTCTCGCCAAAAACCACGAAAACCCTTATGAGTTTTTCACTGTTGCTGTTTTTTAACAAAAGAGGTCGGCATCGTGTTCTGAAACTTTCTTACGTTTAAAGACGTTGGTACCAAATCTCTCTTACATTCGAAACCGACAATTCCGAACAAACATATTTTAGCAAAGCTTTCTTACCTTTGAAACCGACTATTCCGAACAAACATATTTTAGCAAAGCTTTCTTACCTTTGAGACCGACAATTCCGAACAAACAGAATTTAGCAAAGCTTTCTTAACTTTGAAACCGACTATTCCGAACAAACATATTTTAGCAAAGCTTTCTTATCAATGAAACCGACTATTCCGAACAAACATATTTTAGCAAAGATTTCTTACCTTTGAAACCGACTATTCCGAACAAACATATTTTAGCAAAGCTTTCTTACCTTTGAAACCGACAATTCCGAACAAACAGATTTTAGCAAAGCTTTCCTACCTTTGAAACCGAATATTCCGAACAAACATATTTTAGCAAAGCTTTCTTACCTTTGAAACCGACAGTTCCGAACAAACATATTTTAGCAAAGCGTTCTTACCATTGAAACCGACTATTCCGAACAAACATATTTTAGCAAAGCTTTCTTACCTTTGAAACCAAACATACCAAAGATTTCGTACAATTTGTGCGTAGTTTTTGTTCGTTGATCTCAACTAGGAAAATCATTCGGAAGTACAAAAATCAGGGTCTCAATGATAAGTGAAAGATGTGCGGCCCGGCAGATAGAAATTTGCACAATTTAACGTCCAATTTTTTCAAGATCGACGAGAAACTAGCGTTATTGATAAGAACACGTAAGAAAAAAGTATAGAATTTGGTTTGAGACAAGAGTATTTACTCAAAGCACATGCATATTGATGACTCTCATGATGAAAGTTTGGTTGACTTGCATCTAATTCCCGATATCTATTTCCCGTTTGGAATCTATTTCCCGATATTTGACTTTTTTGTTTTTGATTGCAAAATATTTCATTTATTTTCATTTCTTTTCGGTTTCATTTAAAAAAACAAGGATTCTCAGAAATGTGCGTTCGCTCATAGTGTTCCGACCCGGCTCAACCAAACTTTTGACTGAATTGTCCACCAAATGAGGAAGAGAAAGAAAACTTTCAAAAAGTCACTCATTGCTCGAAAAGAATTGGTGTCTCCACTTAAAAAATCGCTTTAAGCTTAAACCCATCATAATAACATTAAACAAAAAAACACATCATAAGGCCATTGATACTTGTCATAAAGGAGTATAAGAGTCAAGACAAACAACAAAATCAAATAGAAACAACAAGGAATGCTTGGACCAATTCTGGCTGTCTATCTATTTAAAAAATAATGAAAAAGTTAAAATACCCTTAGTTAAAAACAAAACTAAACTAAACCAAATGATTTGCAATTCAACAGAAAAAAATGAGACCTGTTTTTTTGAGAATATTTAACAAGTAGACAAAAAACAAAAATGTGCAAACTTACAAAATACACTTACACTTTTTGAAAACAGTTAAATAAAAAGCTGTGAAATCCATTAGCCATCAATTGAAATTGTTCATTAGCTCCATTTATACCGTCTTACAAAACCATTGAAACCTGTCAACATACATAATGGCTTACAGCTACCAAAAAAACACATGCAAAATTTAAAAAGTTAATTCAATTTTGCGAGGAAACGGCGTGGAAGTTTAAGAAATCAAGATCTAATCACTAAAATAATGATAAAAATTATTTGCACCTTTATCACCGCCATAAATGCAACTTGTCATTAAAGTGCTTTAATGTGATGATTGGACAAGACAGTAAAAGAGATCCAGAGATTTCGAAAATTTCAAAAAATAAAAAAAAAAATTAAAAAAAGTTGTAGTGTCGTCGTAGTATCATAGACAAAAACCAATTTTTAATTTCAGAAAAGCAGTGATGACAGTTCACTTTTGAACAAATTCGACCCCTCTTCTAAATGAGATTACGCTGAAAGGTGGCAGAATTAAGATTGATGGTGGCAAATATTTCAAAAAATCATCTTTTTTTTTAAAGAGAATTTTTCAAAACGAAAAACATAAGAACCGTGCGATATCAAAATTGCAAAAAGAATGATTGTTTAGTGCTTAGGAAGGCACTTGAATGTGTTAGTTCGAATTGGTCAAAAGACTACAAATTAACAACGAATACAGGCAGATCTCACAAATTCACAACGAATGCAGGCAGAATTCACAAAAAAAATTACGCAAACGCTGTCGAAGCTAAAAAAAAAAATATGCGTTTCTAGAAGATTATCATGTATGCTTATTGGCTCTCTGTTGCACGTGAATAAGATTTGTCAAAACTTGAGTTTTGATTTGAAAAACTTCTGGTCGGTAACTAATGAGAAAAACAAACAGCATAAGCAAAAGTTTTTCAAAAAAATATACTTGGCACCATTACAATCCGAACAATTTTTGAACTCTAACACTACTCAACTTGATCGTGACTAGTCCTGCTCTTGTTGCTTCTCTTCTAAAGTCAAAAAAGTTCCAATTTTGGAAACTCGAGGGTTTTCAGAGCTTTTCCGACATAGTTTCAACGCTTTTAGCGAATTATAATGTCAGGTTTGTTCAGTGAATTATAGTTTTAAAAATTATAATGTCAATATGAATATTTGATGAAGCATTTTTTTAGCACCGCATATATATATATATATATATATATATATATATATAAATATTATATATATACATATTTATATATATATATATATATATATATATATATATATATATATAAGTTTATATATATATATATATATATATATAAATATATAAATACATATATATTTGTGTGTGCGTTTGTGTGTGTGTGTGTGTGTGTGTGTGTGTGTGTGTGTGTTTGTATATAGGTATAGGTATTATATTGTCCTTGATTCCTCTTTGATTGAGTTATTGAACAGCAATCAAGAAGGAAATTCGGTCTGACGTAGTTCCAAAGGTAAATGAATGTTTCTTTTTTTGTACTACATGTGCATAAAGCTGCGACGTGATTGTTTTGCTCAAAGGATTAGAGTTTGATCAAAAATAGAACTATAGACAGCAAAACGTAACAATTTTACATCAGATTAACCGCGATGAAAGATTTTAAAAAGTTCTAGAATTTGTAGAACATTATAAATCATTCTTAGCAACGAAGCAATGCGCGAAAGAGTCCAGATAGACCATTTGAGATCACAAATTAAATGTGTCAAACGTTTTTTATGACACCGAGACCAGCATATGGTTTTTCTTTATCTCAAGTCATTTATTTTGGAAGTTAAGTTTTGGTAGCAATTGGGGATCACAGATCTCCTATCTGCAAACCTAAGTAGAACAACTTTTTCTATGAAAAATTCACTAATTATATGCAACTATATAGCGAATACAGGATTGGCTGAAATCTTATTTTTGTTAGACTCAACGTCAAAACTCCTTTTTGGCTTAATCAAATAAGATTTCTGACGTTAATTTTGCAAACGGAACAATGAACATAGTATGAGATAGTATTAGTTGAATTAATGATTGGCTATCTTTGCAGTTTTTTGATATAAACGTCAAGTAAATGTCAAAAAAGTCATTATGAAGAATTTTTGGCTGCATATAGCTATAGCAAAAAAATGAAAGGAACAAGGACGTCTTAAAATATACTACTATAGTTTTTGCAAATTACAGATTCTTTTAGTTTTCTGTGATAAATTTGGCTTGATCACATGAATCAGACACGTTTCACAAGAAGGAGCTGGAATTTCTATGACCAGAATTTGTGAGTGGTGTCTTGGATAACTTTTTTTCTTATACGATGATCAATTGATAGAGCCATCATTACAGATATTTTTTTCGTTGTACATAAAAAATCATGGCCAGACACAATTTTTACGCCCTTCAAACTTCCACTCTTGTGGACTAGAAAGTCATCTATTGTTTTCGTTGTTATTTATTTTTCAATGTTCTCGATGTTCTAATGTTTTCCTTGTTTTCTGTTCTCTAAATAGCCTAACTTGTTTATGCCGCTTAATAAGGTAAAATTATTGGCGAATAAAGAATTAAGATTATCATTTTTTAGATTGTGTTGCAATGAAAAACTGGACAAAAAAACAGCTAAGATTTCAAACAACAAATTTTCAGAAAAATTCAAAGTGAGCAAAACTACGAAAATAAAATTTTCTCATATGTAAGGTGGGGGGGGGGGGGGTGGGGCTTTAAAACAAACCAAACACTTGAACACCGAAAAAATTCATTTGAACAGAAAAAGAACAGTGAATAGGTCGGTTCCGATAACTTTATGTGATGTTCTCGACCTTGTTTTTGCTTTCCTACGAATAGTGCGTAATGGTGAAATAGTTAAGGGAAACCAGGAAATGACAGATAAACTATTTTGTTCATGGGTCCTTTTCTGTTTATGTATTTTCTAAAATATATATGAACAAGGTAGTGTAAAAAATAGAAAAATAACTTCACCAGAAAAATTGGGCTAACAGATGAATCAGTCCAGCAATTCATTTAAGGACCTAGAAAGAAGGTTCTCATTGTTTGCTTCTTGTGACCAATCCGAAAAAAAAGATTGTGTCAGGATGATAATTATGGAAACCTAACCGCAATTAAGAAGCCGTATTATTGTGAAAATACTGTTTTCAACATTTTTCTTTGTTGGGCCACTTAAAACAAAAATTTTTATATGAGACCAGCTTTGCTAAAACTTCAAATCAAAATGATACTTATACTTAAACTTGATACTTAAGAGGAAGAACATCAAGTCTGACAATGTAGGCGGATCTTAACATAGTTGAGGAGAAGACCTTGATGAGACGAAATAGGCAAGTATCTGCTCATCAAATAGGTAGTGATTATTTATTTTGTCATTTCTTTTAAAAATGTGCATACGCATTTTGCTTGTTCAAAGTTTCTGTTGGCAAGAAATTAAGTTAAATTTTTTTTCATTTTTTGTTTTTTTTTGCTGAAAAGTGTACGGTTGATACATATGCGCATACAATTTTATCAAGTTTCTCATTGAGATTGTTCAAAACCTTACAATTTCATTTTTTGTATGATTGCTGCGTGTTCTGATTTTATTACAAAAATACAATTTTTTCCCGTAAGAAATGATGTTAAAACTGATGAAAGCTCAGTGTGCCAGACTCATTTTCTGACTGATCTGCGCAATATTTGTCTGCAAAAAAGCATTTTTCACAGACTCATCAATTCTTGCATATGTTCAAAGCTCAAAAATGAGACATGATTTCTTTAGATTTGTTGATGCCGCCTGACAAAATTCGGCAGGAGTTTTCAGAACTTAAGGCATATTTTCCTTTTTCTTTGCATTCGACTAAAAATTTGCTTGGGTTGGTAATTAGTAACTTGATATTTTAAAACTTAAAGCATCAAAACCATCAAGTTTTGAGCAGATTTTTTTCAAGTTATGACGTGTAAGCACCTTTGAAAGAAATTATCTAGTAGCCTATGAGCGTCGTTGTTTGAGTTAAAATACTTTGTTGTTACCATAATTTTAGTTCCAATTAAAAACCAAGAGGGAAAGACTTAGCAGGTAAGAAGAATAAGCTCAATTGCCTTAATCGAGAAAAGCCTGAACAAAAAGTAAGGGACATGGTAATATCTTACGTTGGATTTTTGCAAATAACTTGAAATTTTATTGGTTTCAATTCGTTTTTAATTGAAGAAATCGATTGGAATAGCTATCAGTAAGAAACTAGAGAATCGAAAATTGAAATTTCTCATAGATTTCAAGGCTCCAGTTTAAGTCAAATTTGCAATCATTTTAAAACTTTTTTGCGAATTTTCTAGAATAATGCATTATTTTTTGGAAAGTAATATTTGCACACTGTACAGTGCGTTTTGCGCTGTAATACAAAATATTTTACAGAAATCTCGTATGTTGTGTGTTTTATAGGATTTGAACTTAATGTAAATTACGAACCAACCATGGATATGAAAAAAACCCAGTAAAGCTAATTTAGCCACAGCTAGACTGAACGAACTGGTCTGACCATTTCTATTTTTGTTAATTAGTTTTTTTCCTACATTTTGCTCTTTTCGCTGTGTTAAATAAAGATTAATTTGAAAATATTTGCAATCTTGTCATTGTCGGGGGAAAATTTACTATTGGACGCAAATTGTTATTTCTTTTGGACTGGGGGTGAGTAAATATTTGTTCTTAATCTTGCACCAGCTTCTTTATGCCACCAGTTACAAATTAAAACTTTCTATGCGCCAATTTTCTGCAAAAAACACCTGTGCCTGAGGCTTAAAGTTAATATACCGCAAAGTTTTCCGAGTTTGCAGTACGGATTATATACTGAAAAATTTCCGCTTAAATAAACTCAAAAAATTAAGGAAGCCACTTTTTTGCTACTTTAATAAGTACGGTTCAATTGGTTTGCTTTGCATCATTTGACAGAAATTTTAGAATATTTTTTGTGAACGACGACAAATTCATACAAACCGAATATGGCCTTATTTGATAATCGGGAGAAAAGTTAGGGCATAGCGATCTACGCAATTTTTGAATAAGTATGCTATTTGTTTAATCTTTCTCAGGTAACTGCAAAATCATATAGATCATATATTAACTAGTAAGAGTCCTATACGATTGAATTTGAAATCAAAGAAAGTAGTATGATGAGTGAACGTAAACTGTATGGGTCGTTCAGAGTTCAATGGTTATCACCTTTTGCGAGGTAAAAAAACTCACAATTTTGAATAATGTTTTTTATAAGTAGCAAAAAATTGTACTTGATCTACAGTTATTTTGGTTTTGTAGTAGTGAAATTCTAGAAATTCAGCAAAAAAGCTCCAAGGATTTTTTCGCAGAACTTTCTAAAACTATCCAATTTTCTAAAGTAGCGTTTTATTGTTTGTTGCCAAAGCATGTTACAGAAGGTTCTCATAACAGAAAATAACGAGTGTGAGTTTGGCATAATTGTGATGAAGCTAAAGACCACTGATGACAATCTGGGCCTATATGCGGATGGAAATCCGCTGTTTTGTTCGTTCGTCAAAAATTTTATAATTCCAACTAAAAAAACTTTATTAAAATAGGAATAAAAATTGACCGGTTCAGGAGCAATGGGGGCATCATTGTTGACAATGACTCCAGCGGGATATGGCAACCCTGATTTTGATGGTAGTGGTGGTGACATGAGCCATTATGCGCATTTGTATGGCTTGCTTGGTGTTCACGAAAAGCTGGCAGATATCAACCCAAACACACTTGAATGGATTTTGCTGAAGCTGATCACAGAATCAATGATGGTAAGCTCCGAGAGCAAAAAATCTTACAAACTCTGAGTCAAAACTTTATGACAATTTGTTGAGTATGTTTAAATTGATTTCGTAAGAAACAGAACACCTATCAGATGTAAAATTTTTAATTGCTCTCAAGCGAAGTTTGAAGCAATTATATTAGTCCCGAGGTCTTTTTATGCAATTTTTCGATCGAGCGATTTTTTGTCTGACATTTGACTTTTCGTCCTCAAATAAGGAGACAGAAATTCAAGGCGTGAAGAGCGGTTCTTAAAGTTTGACACTTTTCATCCCCCTCCCCGCCTCAAACGACTTGCAATTCATAGCAAAGACCAGCAAATAATTCATAAATCTTAGATTATACAGAGGGAGACGAGGTCGCTATTGTCAAGTTGAAAGAAATAGCGGCACTGAAACTCACAACGAGATCATGTTACCAAAGCTAATTGATCAATCGATCATTTAGATAAAATGCAAAATTCCTAACAGTTATTCCGAGACAGTTGTGAACTCATCCACTTATTAGATAAAACGTATCGAACATATTGTTGATCCAAATTTTGTTCAGCATTAAAGTTGTCGTTGTTGCGTAAGAAACACGGTGTAGCAAAAGAATAACATTACTAATAGGTTAAGTCAAATGGATCTGACTATAGTTTGCAATTAAGGTTAATGCTGAATGAACGCGATGTATATCTCTACAGGTCGAAGTGTCAACGCCAAAAACCGCAAAAAACAATATAAACATGATTTATTTAGAAATATGTAAGAATACCGTTTGAATGCGGTGCAAAAAAAATTAACTCGAACCCGTATATCTGGAAAAGTTTCATCACTAAATTTAACAAGCATCCTCACCGCGGGAAACATATCAAGAAAGTAAAAATTGTCGAGAAGAGCTTCTAAAACGTCAAACCGTACAAATAATCGACTGTAAAATTACAAAAATTTCTTCCGATTCAATTTTTAGTGAAAATAAATGAGAATTTATGTGATGCAGAGAAAATAAATACTGCTAAAAATTGCTAATGCTACACAGATTTACCGCTATATTCACCACAAAAACAACAATACACCAATTTCAACGCATTTAAGGACAAAGAATACAAGCGCTTAACCGCAATTCATACAATATTTTTTCGACTAAACTTTTTTCGAAGTTTGCGTCTAAGATAACACCTTGTGGTGAAATCTATCTTAATACTGAATAACAAAGTTAGATCATGTCGAAATGGAGCAGAATGAAACCCTCAAAAATTCCATAGAAAATTATTTCTGACTAAAACCATTCAAAAAATATTGATTAGATGCAAAATAATTTAAAAGCAACTAAAGTCAACCGCAAAATTTTGTTGGTTAGTTCAACCTTGAATGAACTTAGAAATTACTACTAAGCGCAGTAAAATGCGGAAAATTTTCAACAGAGTTGTAAAAAAATACGCATCGCATTGATTGCTGGTGAGTAGTAATAGACTTACATGCAAATTGCAACACTCAAGAGTCAATTTCTAATTAAAAACTGACATTGGGTAGTGGATTATTGTTCTGAAATTAAGATCAATACTTTGGTTCATTTTGTTAATAGCCCTTCTCCAGGTTAGAAAACTTCGTTTGTCAACAAACGAAAATCGCCAATTTGTTTGTTTTTACTTAGATAAAAACGACCGACAAAAATTTTTACGTTTTCCGTTAGTTTCGTCGACATATTCGGTTTCTTAGATTTGGCGTATTTTCTTTGAAAAGTTAAGTAATCATCGATTTGTTCTTTTTTTCGATCTAGTATGTTTTGTTTTGTATATCGGTTATGAATATTTTGAAAAACATAGTTTCTCTTTTTTCAAAAAAAAACATCTGAGAGGCACGTTTTAAACTCAATCATTTAGCACGTTTTTAAGACAACTAACTGCTCATAAACAAAAACTTTTTATGAAAAAAACCAACACTTTCTTACGTTTCAAAACAAACATACATAATAAAGGTAACCAAGTATACGAAATCTATGAAACTAAACCTAGCGAATCTAAAGAAAAGAATATTGCAAACACTTGCCAAGTTTGAAACAGGATATTGAAGGAGCGCATAAAGAGAATTTTTTGTTTCAGTACGAACATACCAATCAAACCGAATGTAACAACAATTTCTTAAATGAAAAATGGAACTGTCAAAGTCGAAAGATAAAGGGTGGAAGAGTGCAATTATCAGAGTGTATTTTTTTTAAAAAAAATAAAGGTGAAAGAGGTAGTGATGTTTGATCCTGCGATGTTCCTTCTGTCGAACTTTAACATTCACATTGTGTATTACCCGTTGTGCTACTTGCATTATGCATTAACCATTGTGCTACTTGCATTGTGAATGATACTTGCATTAAAAGTTTAAATTTGGTTATAAAGACAATTGTGTAGGAGTGTAATTTTTTATCAGTCTACCCTAAATTACACTCTTTGCAAAGAATGCAAAAACAGTGGAGAAAAAACAGAGTCATTTTTGAAAACTTCACTTATACTCTTTTTTCCAGATAAATAGGAGTGGAAGGCGCATTTCACCCTCATCCCGCTAATTAGGGGGTGGATTGAGGGTGAAACCTCGTCCCGGACAAGGGTTAACACATCTTTCTATGTTGATATTGAAATTTTTCCACGTTTCATAGTTTTTGTTTACTATTGACAAAAAATTCAAGCTAGAAATTCTATAGCCAAAAAATTTTTATCCATTGTTTCATAATGTATTCAGTCGTTTTTCAATCACACGAAGATTCAGTATTAATAACTTTTAATAAATTTCACAGTGGTTTAGATTCCTATCTGCTTGCTGACGATTTTGTTCAACACGTGTTTCATCGGTACTGTCTTTAATACCAGAGAACTGATGTCCTTGGGCTATTTTCTGATCACTTTTCAGTCCATCATGGATCTCACTTTTTCCGGCATTTTTTGTCTGGCCCAGCATACTCTTAATGCCTGGGCAGCAATAGTGGCATTCTGCAATTATACTCCTGAACTCATGTAGCCAGATGCATTCAAAACATTTTTGTCCGTGTAACAGGACAAAAACTGTACAAAAAAAGTAATTTTTTTAAGTTCGAAAACTTCCAAAAAGAGTCGATTTTATGTTTTGAATACATAGTAGTGGATAAAACGTGCAATCCAGCCACTTTTGAAAGCTTTGGAAATATTCACGTAACTTATGCGATTTTAAATTTAGAAAGAAGAACCACGTAATCGGCAGTTTTTTTCGAAAATTAAAACTTCATTCATAATGAATCTTAAACTAAAACTTCTTGTCACACGTGTAGCGAATTGGTTGAGTCAATTTAAGTTGCTTTGGAAACTAAATGTTTGAGGTTCATTTCTAACAAACGTCTCCTGATTTTATGAATATCTATGAAACCAAGTGATTGAAAAACGAATTTCGCAAAAAGAATAATCCATGCTGTGATTATGTATATGGGAACACGCTGTGATCGGTAAACAGTGACAAAAGAACAAAAATCCCCACTCTGAAATCGGTTTCTACTTATCGAAAAGTATATTATCATACTAAACATAATGTTGATGATAAAGTTGATATATTGGGTTTTCTAACAATTAATACTTACTGTAAAATTATGTCTGTTATTAAAGATAATTGTAATGACTTTGATGTATTTTACACAGTCACTCTAATTGCACCACTTGATTATATGATATTTGATATTGCAAAAAAAGTTCTAGATCAAAAATTTACAAAAGATGGAATAGAAAATATTGAAATTAGTGTTATAGATGGATATGTTAGAACAATTGACTTTACGTGTGATGAATTAGGTTTTATATTTCAAACCTTTCAATGCAATCTTCTCACGCCAATTCACTCTAAACTTTCTTTCGTACTTTTTTTAGACATATATATATATTATATATATATATATATTATAAATATATATATATATATATATATATATATATATATATTATACATGCATTATACATATATATATATATATATATATATATATATATATATATATATCAACACATTTACGTTGATTAAATAATATGAGAAGAGATAATGGTGTTTATAACTTTGATAACTTTGGTATAGAGAAAACACCCAAATTTCTAGAAAAAAAATTAATATAGAGTCAGATGAAAGAACATAAAAGATATTGAGACTTAT
>NW_027449475.1:0-14456 GCF_964194025.1 Convolutriloba macropyga | reverse complement strand
GGTAGAGCCTTGCAGGCTGCGGTCCCGTGTGCTTCATGGCAATGTAGCTAGACACGCACGCAGCGATCGGGGGTCGGCCATCCATTTCTATCCAGGCCACGTCTCCTCAAGGTATAATTGATGCTAGGACGGATGATAGCGGGCGCGGGTCACCACTGCACATGCAGTACCTGCAGACGTGGGGAATTTCCCCGCGCCGCCACCAACATGTGCGGGGCCCTTAGCTAGTATGGCGAGGCAGCGGCGAGCTATGCCAGCTGCCCACAGCAGACGTTGCTGCATCCTGGTGGTGCCACGCCGCTCTAAGGCCTGCGGGCGCGCTGACATCACGTAGCCGAGTTGTAATGATCCTTATCAGGAGGCACTCGGCCTACGCTCCGTTGCATGCCACAGACTTGCATGAGGCCTGGATTCGCGAGGGGCGAGGAACGGTCCCATGGCTCCGCCAGCACGGCTGCGTCACTCGTGTCGAGAGTCTCCGACCGTGCAGGTGGGGTGCTCCGACGCGCCATCGCGCTCAGGTCAGTCGTGCAGGCCCGCACTGACGTCACGAGGATAGTAGGAGCAGCCAATCATTACATGTTATTCTGAGGTCTGTCCCGCGCTGCGCGATTCAGAGTGATATGATGGGGGGATCTCGTGGCTGCCAAAGTAGAGAGGACGGCAGCCCACGGCCGTTTGAGCGTGCGTGGGCTCTCGGTGTGTCATATGGCGGCGCCCCATGGTGTTGGAGCGGGTGGGGAAAGCGACGCACGCTCGCGGCATGAAGGTGGGCTTCTGCTTCTTCTTCTGTGGTGAGCAGCGGCTTCTACATCTGCTGCGGTAGCTAACCATCTAACTAAGTAGTGTACAGTGCCAGGGCTGAGCCCCTTCAACGCCAACAACACCCGGTGGACGGCAGGATAGATACAGAGGGGGGGGGGGGGGGGGGGGGAGGCGAGGTGGGTTGGAGGCGTGTCCGTCGCGAGCAGTGCAGGCCGCTGAAGGGTTCTTCATGCCCGGCTCACGCGGTGTCGCCGATCAGCTCGGCCGCGGTGGAGGATGCGGCGGGAAGGAACATCCGCAGGGTGGTTCCCGCCTTGACGGCCTTCGTCGGCACGTGGGGGTTGGCACCCCAGAGCCGCTTCCACATGACGGCGCTGCTGCAGTGCGTCTCGGCCAGCACCCAGAACGAGGTGCTCTCCTGCAAGAGAGAGAGAAAGAGGGGGGGGGGGGGTGCAGAGGTGCAGAGGCGAGTCAGAAATCCCTCGGCACAGCCTGGCATGGTTCCCCGCGAGTTGCTGTCCAGGGCGGGGGCGAGGGTCAAGCATGGCAGAGTGGTAGCGGCGCAGGAAGGTGGGAGGGGGGCAGAAGAGCGGCAGGAAGGGTGGGGCTGTGGAGTAGGTGGGCAGGGCCCACGACCCAGGGAGAGGGAGAGGATGGTGAAAGGCTCCAGGAGAGCAAAAGCCTGTGCCTTGTGACATGGGACGGGGGGACTCCACGCCCATTTGCTCACCTGCACAGTCGTAGTCACAGCTGGCAGGCCGGTGCCTCCTGAGGCCGCGACCCCGGCAGCCACTGCAACGGCAGCAACACCGGCAGGCAGGCTGGCAGCGGCGGTGCTCTGGTCGGTGGCCATATGGGCCAAGGCCAGACCAGCGAGGCAGCCGGTTGCGAGGGACAAGGGCTGGCCGGCCGAGACAGGCGGAGCCGCAGGACAGCAAGTGGAGGAGAGCCAAAACTCCTCGAGACTGCGGTGGAGAAGCCACGGGCGCTCTGCCACGTAGCTTGAGATGGTGTTGAACGCTTCCGAGGCCTGGAGCACTGACACCATTGCCACTGCCGCAGCCGACCCGAGGCCCAGGGAGAACCATTTGGCTGCCAGAGACGCGGGCAACAGATCAGTTGGAGCAGCCAGGCTGGCCGAGCGGTCTTGTGGAAGGGCTCTGAAGGTGCACGAGGCCTTGCGGCGGGCGCCGCGGGCCAGCGAAGGGGCAAACGGCCTGGCGACACATCCGACGGACCGGCCGGCAGTGGTCTTGGAGCCGACTGCCGTTGCCTTCACCGTGTCGGAGACTCTTTCAGGTGCGGGCTGCAGGGACACTGCGTCGTCTGCGTCCTGTCCGGCCTCCTTTCTCACAGCAACGTCCATCGGGGTCCACCGCCCAAGCCGGTCCACTTTCCAAGCCCGGGGGCTCTCGCCATCGGCGACCAGAGAGTCAACGGCGTCGGCTGTCGCCTCAGTCAGGCTGGCCTCATCCTCATCCTCATCCTCAGCCTCGGCCTCGACCGCACCGGGTGTGCTGCTGGCAGGGCCGTGCGCCTCCCGTCTTTCTGGAGCGTCAGCGGAAGGCATGGACGCGTCCTCCATGCTGGCAGGACTGGCCGACAGCGTTTGTGAGCGGTTCTTGCTGCTGCTCGGGAGCCTCAGCGGCCGGGAGACGCTCGGCGGCACCAGACTGCTCCATCTCTGTGGTTCCCATGACCGCGGAGCTGCCCTCATTCGCGTCAGTGCCTTCCCCCTCGGCGACCTCCTCTGACACCTGCAGCTCAGGGGCACGGCCGCTCCCCAGCTCCTGAACTGCGGCGCTCTGTTCGCCCGTCTCCCTCTCCTCCTTCTGGCTGTCGCCCTCCTCGGGCGGCGGCACATTGGAGGACGCGGCGACCGTCAGGGTCACACTGACTCCCTCCGGCCCTGGGGTGAGGGTGACAAGGACCCGCTCTGCTTCCGCATCCTCCTCAGCGGCCTCAGCTGGTGACTCAAGCACTGAGGAAGGGCTGCGCGCCGGCTCGTTCACACCACCAGTTTTCGTGTCCGCCTCCTTGACCTCCTCCTTCCTTTCCTCGTCGTCCACCTCCACTGCGAGTTGTTGCGCTGCAGTGACACTGTCCTGCTTTTCCTCCTCCTGTTCCTCAGCCTGCTGCCTTTCCTCCTCCGAGTCATCTCCTGAGGGCTTGAGCCCCACTGATGGGCTGCTGTCCTGCAAGCTGGCGACTGTCTCCGTCTCCCCCGGCTGTTGCCTGGCCTCCACTTGGAAGGTTGGCTTGGTCCCGATGCGGTGAGCCCCGGGCCTCTCGGAACCACCGGCTTGCAAGGCAACAGAGACTGACAGCCCGGCTGTCAGGATGACTTCGAGGTCCTCTGCCGAGGACACCACAGCAGATGAGGTGACGATCTCCGTCTCCTGCTCCATGGCGGATTCGCCAGCCGCATTCTCGGTCTCCTCTTCCCCGGTCTCCTCCCCCTTGGCCTCAGCCTCAGGCACCATCGAAGCCTTCTCAGCCTCCCCACCCTCAGCCTTCTCCTCCTCATCACCCTCAAGCATATCCTCTGCTGTGACTGGCAGTTCGGCAGAGGCGCTGCTCTCCACCTGCGGTGGTAGGGGGGTCTTCTCGGCCTCCTCTCCCTCAGCCTCCTTGTTCTTGTCCCCCTCCTCAGTGTCAACCGCGGCCTCTGCTGTTACTGGCAGCTCTGCAGCGGGGGTCGTCTGGGCGACGGCGGACGTCTCCACCGCCTCTTCCTTGGCCTCCTCCTCCTTCTTCTCCTCAGTGTCAACCGCGGCCTCTGCTGTTACCGGCAGCTCTGCAGCAGGGCTCGTCTCCACCTCCTGAGCCACGGCAGCCGTCTCCAACGCCTCTTCCTCGGCCTCCTCCTCCTTCTTCTCCTCAGTGTCAACCGCGGCCTCTGCTGTTACCGGCAGCTCTGCAGCGGGGCTCGTCTCCACCTCCTGAGCCACGGCGGCCGTCTCCACCGCCTCTTCCTCGGCCTCCTCCTCCTTCTTCTCCTCAGTGTCAACCGCGGCCTCAGCTGTTACCGGCACCTCTGCAGCAGGGCTCGTCTCCACCTCCTGAGCCACGGCGGACGTCTCCACCGCCTCTTCCTCGGCCTCCTCCTCCTTCTTCTCCTCAGTGTCAACCGCGGCCTCTGCTGTTACCGGCAACTCTGCAGCGGGGCTCGTCTCCACCTCCTGAGCCACGGCGGCCGTCTCCACCGCCTCTTCCTCGGCCTCCTCCTCCGTCTTCTCCTCAGTGTCAACCGCCGCCTCTTCTGTTACCGGCAGCTCTGCAGCGGGGCTCGTCTCCACCTCCTGAGCCACGGCAGCCATCTCCACCGCCTCTTCCTCGGCCTCCTCCTCCTTCTTCTCCTCAGTGTCAACCGCGGCCTCTGCTGTTACTGGCAGCTCTGCAGCAGGGCTCGTCTCCACCTCCTGAGCCACGGCAGCTGTCTCCACCGCCTCTTCCTCGGCCCCCTCCTCCTGCTTCTCCTCAGTGTCAACCGCGGCCTCTGCTGTTACCGGCAGCTCTGCAGCAGGGCTCGTCTCCACCTCCTGAGCCACGGCGGACGTCTCCACCACCTCTTCATCAGCATCCTCCTTCTTCTCCTCAGTGTCAACCGCGGCCTCTGCTGTTACCGGCAGCTCTGCAGCAGGGCTCGTCTCCACCTCCTGAGCCACGGCAGCCATCTCCACCGCCTCTTCCTCGGCCTCCTCCTCCTTCTTCTCCTCAGTGTCAACCGCGGCCTCTGCTGTTACTGGCAGCTCTGCAGCAGGGCTCGTCTCCACCTCCTGAGCCACGGCAGCCGTCTCCACCGCCTCTTCCTCGGCCCCCTCCTCCTGCTTCTCCTCAGTGTCAACCGCGGCCTCTGCTGTTACCGGCAGCTCTGCAGCGGGGCTCGTCTCCACCTCCTGAGCCACGGCGGACGTCTCCACCACCTCTTCATCAGCATCCTCCTTCTTCTCCTCAGTGTCAACCGCGGCCTCTGCTGTTACCGGCAGCTCTGCAGCAGGGCTCGTCTCCACCTCCTGAGCCACGGCGGACGTCTCCACCGCCTCTTCCTCGGCCTCCTCCTTCTTCTCCTCAGTGTCAACCGCGGCCTCTGCTGTTACCGGCAGCTCTGCAGCAGGGCTCGTCTCCACCTCCTGAGCCACGGCGGACGTCTCCACCACCTCTTCCTCAGCATCCTCCTTCTTCTCCTCAGTGTCAACCGCTGACTCTGCTGTACCTGGCAGCTCTGCAGCGGGGCTGGTCTCCACCTCCTGAGCCACTGGAGTCGTCTCCATGGCCTCGGCCTCTTCCTTGGCCTCGTCCTCCTCCTTCTCTTTGTTCTCCTCAGTGTCAACCGCAGCCTCTGCTGTAACTGGCAGCTCTGCAGCGGGGCTGGTCTCAATCTCCCGAGCCACGGCAGCTGTCTCCACGGCCTCTCCCTCGGCCTCCTCCTCCTTCTTCTCGTCAGCGTCAACCGCTGACTCTGCTGTACCTGGCAGCTCTGCAGCGGGGCTGGTCTCCACCTCCTGAGCCACGGCAATCGTATCGGCCGCCTCTTCCTCCGGCTCCACCTCCTCCTCTGCCTCGTCACTCTCCTCCCTGGCGTCGCCTTCGACCTCGGCCTCTGTCAGGGCTGCCCGTTCTGCAGCGGGGCTGCTCTCTATCTCCATCGCTGGGGCAGGTGTCTCAGCCTCCTCTTCCGCGGCTTCCTCCTCCTGTGACTCCGCCTCAGCCTCCACCTTGGCCTCAATCTTTGCGTCTGCCGAGGCTGAGAGCTCTTCAACCTCCTGTGGGCTGCTCTCACGCTCCTGTGCCACGGCAGTCGTCTCAGCCTCGTCTCCCTTCGCCATCTCAACCTCCTGCTCAGCCTTGGCCTCGACCATGGCCTCTGCTGGCAGTTCTGCAGAGGCGGTGCTCTGCATCTCAGGCACGGTGGCGGTCGGCTCAGCTGCCTCAGCCTCGACCTTCTGGTCCTCCTCCTTAGCCTCTTCAGCCTTGTTCTCTGCCGAGGCTGGCAGCTCTGCAGTGGGGCTGCTCTGGACCTCCGGCACTGTGGCAGTCGTCTCAGCTGCCTCAGCCTCGGCCTTCTGCTCCACCTCCACCTCCTCAGTCTTGGCCTCTGCCACGGCTGGCAGCTCTTCAGATGTGCTGCCATCAATCTCCTGGGTCACGGGAGCTGTCTCGGCCGCCTCTGCCTTGGTTTCCTCCTCCTCCTCAGACTCAGCCTCAGCCCCAGCTTCGACCATGGCCATGGCTGAGGCTGGCAGCTCTGCAGAGGGGCTGCTCTGGACCTCCGGCTCTGCAGCAGTCATCTCCGCTGCCTCAGCCTCGGTCTTCTCCTTCACCTCCTCCTGCTCCTCCTCCTCCTCCTCCTCAGCCTTGGCCTCTGCTGTAGCTGGCAGCTCTGCAGTGGGGCTGGTCTGGACCTCCAGACCTGCCGCAGTTGTCTCAGCTGCCTCAGCCTCGGTCTTCTCCTTCACCTCCTCCTCCTCCTCCCCAGCCTTGGCCTCTGCTGTAGCTGGCAGCTCTGCAGTGGGGCTGGTCTGGACCTCCAGACCTGCCGCAGTTGTCTCAGCTGCCTCAGCCTCGGTCTTCTCCTTCACCTCCTCGTCCTCTTCCTCAGCCTTGGCCTCTGCTGAGGCTGGCAGCTCTGCAGTGGGGCTGCTCTGGACCTCCAGATCTGCCGCAGTTGTCTCAGCTGCCTCAGCCTTGGTCTTCTCCTCCTCCTCCTCCTCCTCAGACTTCGCCTCTTCCTCAGCCTTCGCCTCTGCTGTAACCGGTACCTCTTCAGAGGGGCTGCTATCAATCTCCTGTGCCACAGCAACCGACTCAGCCGCCTCTCCCTCTGCCTCCTCCTCCTCGGCCTCGGCCTCGGCCTTGGCCTCTGCCGCCTCTGGCAGCTCTTCAGAGGGGCTGCTCTTCTCCTCCTGCGCCATGGCAGTCGCCTCTGTGCAATCTGCCTCTGCCTGCTCCTCATCTTGCTCCGCCTCGGCCTCGACCTCAGCCATGGCCTCTGCAGAGGCTGCCCGCTCTGCAGAGGAGCTGCTCTCCTCCTCCAGCGCCGTGGTGGTATTCTCAGCCTTCACTCCCTCGGGATTCTGCTCCTCCTCCTCCTCCTCCTCCTCCTCCTCTTGCTCCTCGGCCGTGTCCTCGACCTCGGCCTCTACTGAGGCTGGCAGCTCTGCAGAGGAGCTGCTCTCCATCTCCTGCAGCGTCGCAGTCGTCTCAGCTGCGTCTGCCTCTGCTTTCTTAACCTTCTCCTCATCTTCCATCTCCTCAGCCTCAACCTTGGCCTGTGCCGAGGCTGGCAGCTCCTGCGTCCCAGCGGCCATCTCAGCCACCGCCCCCTCCGGCTTGTCGTCCTCCTGCTGAGGCTCGGTCTCCTCCTCCTCCTCTACAGCCTCGACCTTGGCCTCTGCCTCTTCCGAGATCGGCATCTCTGCAGAGGCGCTGCGCTCCACCTGCTGAGACCGATCGCTTTTCTCCGCCTCCTCTTCTGTGGACACATCCTGGTCCTGGTCAGTCTTCTCTACCTGGTCCATGGCTACAGCCTTGGCCACTCCTGAGGCTTGCAGCTCGGCAGAGGGGCTGCTCTCGACCTCCAGCGCCATCGCAGGCTTCTCAGCCTCCTTCGCTTCGGGCCCCTTCTCCTCGGTCTCTAGCTGCTCTTCTTCCTCCCCCTCCTCCTGCTCCTCAGCCTTGGTCGCAGCTGGCAGCTCTGCAGCGGTGATGCCGTTGACTTCCCGCATTTTGGCGGGCTTGTCCTCCTCCTCCTCCTCACCCTCGGGGGCCTTCAAGGCCTCCATCTCAGTTCCCTGCTCAACCTTGACATCAGCCTCAGAGGACAGGCTGCCCTCCACCTCCTGGACATCCGCGGTCTCCCTGGCCTCCTCGTCAGCTAGCTTCTCGTCCTCGGTCTCCTTCTCCTGGGCCTCAACCTTGGCCTCTGCCGAGGGTGACAGCTCAGCAGAGGAGTCTGCTTTGGCCTCCTCTGCAATGCCGGCCTCCGTGGTCTCCTCCTCCTCTGCCAGCCCTTCCTCGGCCTGAAGCGCATCACCAGTGGCAACTTTCTCGATGTCACTGCTGGTTGTGCCGGCAGAATTCTCGACTTCAGCCGCTTCTGAGGCACCGTTGAATCCCTCGTTCTCCTCTGCCCGCAAGGTGCGGTCGGCTTTGGGGGCTGTCGAGCCATCAACAGAGACACGGAGCTGGCCGAGCTCGTCCGCGATGTCAGCGAGCTCTGCCAAGTAGGTGTCCTGCGACAAGTAGACATCCTGAGCCGCGAGGTACGTAAGGTGAAGGTGTGGAGCTGCCGTTTGGGGGCCCGTGGCATCGGCAGGGCTTGCCTGGCTGGGGCCCTGTACCTGCGGCTCCCGCTGGGACAGATCCTCCCCGGCGGGGGTGTCAGCATCCTGCTGATCAGTGCAGGTATGTCCCGTGAGGTGTCATACCTTGATGACAAAGACGGAGGGACGGGAGGCGGCATGACGGCAAGCTGGGAAGCAAACTGGCAATGGAGGCGCGGAGGGCAGGAGGGACGGTGGAGAAGTGGGGCGAAGAGAGAGCGGATAGGTCAGGTCTGGAGAAGGGGGGGAGGGGGGAGGGGGCACAGGCGGGAGAGTACCTCTATTGCCGACTCGAGCTCGTCCCAGCACACCGCCGCAGGAACAAACCCAGCGGCGGCGACAGCAGCAGTCTCGTCCGCGTCGGAGGGTGAGGGCTGCGGCGGCTGTTGCTGGCCCTTGTCATCAGCCACAGGGGCGGACGGTGGGTCTGCTGGGGCTGCCTGCAGGCGCGCCTCGGGTATGGCGGCCTTAGAGGGCTTGGGCTCTGATGAGACGCTGCCATCGCTGCTGAAGAACTGTATTGTGGCAGAGGCGGCCCTTGCGGCCGCCCGCCCCACCACGTAGAACCCCATCCCGACCAACGCTGGGCTCCTGCGGAAGTGAAGGCAAACCAGAAAAGCTGTCAGGGACTGTGCCGCTACCAGGAAGGAGAGGGCTGCGATGACGGCACTGTCACTGTTCACAGCTCACCCCCTCCTTGGCCCCGGCTCAGGCCAAGCGCGAATCCAACGGTCACTGTGAGGGATTGGGTGAGAAGACAAAGCGGGGCCATGGCCTTGGAGCGTACCTGCACAGCTCGTTGATCTCTTTCAAGTGAGGCCTTTCTGGCCGTTGGCGGCGAGGCCGAGGGGGGAAGGCTGAAGGGGACTGTTCCGTCAGCTCCTCATCGAGCTCTGTGTCCACTGATGGCGCCTCGACGACGCGCGCTGCTGCGGCCTTTGATCGACGCCTGGGCCGGGCAGGGATCCTCGGCTGGTGTGGCATTGCCTGTGACAGGTCTTTGTCGTCATCTCCGCTCTGCAAGTTGGAGGCTGCTGCTCGGCAGGGCACCCCTGGAAAAAGCCACATTTTCACGCTGAGCTCAACCTCACGGCCACACATGTTCACGGGCCAGAATCAGGTTCAGGTTGTATCCGCGGCTAGGGAGGTATGCGGTCGAGGGAGGAGGGAATCACGAGCCGATTGCTCACCGGGGAGACGACTGGGCTGGAGCCTCGCGGGTGTCCTGCCAATGGCTGGGGGGCGCAGAGCAGGTGCATGCCGGACCACACCATCGCCGGAAGCTCCGGCAGCGCCAGCCTTTGAAATGTCAGACACAGACACAGACACACACACTGTTCAACTAAATTTGATGAGTGTAGACAACAAAAAGTTACCCATGTGGCACACGGTCTAGTGACATTCGGTCGGTCATGTATCTCACTTTCCACACCCCCGACTCTTAATCCTGGCAGTGGGTGGAGTATAGTGGAGTGATGGCGCGTCAAAGGGGCAACGAGGTGCGGAGAATCTGACTAAATTTAGGCCGCCTCTCGCCGAGGCAAGCCTCCCGTGTATCAACGGAGTGAAGCACAGAGATGAAGAAAGGAACTACATTCGTCGAAATGAACCGAGAGGGCGGGAGAGTTCCGAATTCCGAAAGGGAGGGGCTGGCGCCTGCAGGCAAAGCCCGACGTTAAAACTCGTATACCGAAGCCTGCGTATCGCTGGACGTCGCCATGCGTCACACGGGGAGCGGGAGATGGGTCGGCACCTGCAGCTTGGTGCCGAAGCATTCCTGACCAGTTGCCATGGTACAACAATCAGACACGGATCTTCAGCTGGAGATTGAGGGTGGGTCGCTGCACGCGATATGCAAGGGTGGAGGTCAAGCCTCCACGTACGGTTCTAGAATTTCTCCGCGCGGCGTTCGATCCGCCGGCTTGCCCGAAACTCACGGTCGCCAGCTCTAGCTGCACGGTCTACTGGTTTGGAGCGCAAGCGTTCCCGGATTTGAGGGGAGGGCGGCGTGCAGTCCAGTGCTCCGCCTGTGGGCCCCAGAGTGCTACCCCCGATCACGCGCCACACACGATCGAGCGGCGGACAGCCTCTGGTCGTGGACTCAAGCACATGTAGCAGCTCGCGACCACGAGTTCGGAATTTTCAATTTCGAACGTACCGAAACAGCCTACTACAAGACTCGGCTGTCAGCATGCCAGCTGGGCAGGATCATATCAAGGATCGGATACATGGCGAACCAAAATGTACGTTTCTTCAGCATATCCAAAAGGAAATCTGGTCAAATTCGTCCCCTAACGTTCGTATCTGGTCTGTACGTACTGGATTCACGTACTAGCTGCCTGAGGACTATGGTACGCGGTTTAACCCCAAGTCTGGCAGCTCTTCCTGGAATCGTTGCACGCTAGGGCCGACACGCGATCAGCTGTGCATGCTGTCCAGCTACACTCATGATGGCCGGTCCAGGCTCTACCTGCCTGGCAAGTCCACCGCGGCAGCATCCACGAGGAAACAGAGGCCATCACTGCATGCCATCACTCGACAGACTGGCAAGTAAGCTGCCCGTTCCGTTGTGCATTCACATACCAATCTTTTGCCCTTGCACGTTTGTGTGCGTGTGTGTGTGTGTGGAATGCGGTGCCTTGGGGCTGCACCCAAGGGACACGTTGATGCTATCCCGCCGTCCCCTCATCGCTGTGTGATGACACAATGCAGACGTGTGCTGAGCTGCCTCTTTCTCATTGCCTGAAGCCGGGACAGACCAAAGCCTGCCGTCACTGGCCCTGGTCTGCTGGCAACAGTTCCTCACGCAGACACCTCACCTCCAAACCCTCGCCTACACATCCCTCAAGAATGTCTTGTGCTGATCAGCGATTGCCTTCACCCATATACAGGCAGAACTACAGCAGGAGTCCAACTTCAGCCGCCCCCTGCAGCCTCAAGGCGGGTGCGCTTGCCATCCTTCATCCCATCCGAGAGCGGGCGGCAACAAGACCTCGCCAACTAAGCCGGCAGCCTGCCGGGAGGTCTCATGGCCACACAGGCAGCGACGGCAGGAGGCCTGCGACCCGTTCATCCGTGGGGTAAGCGACGCTGCTCGAGCCGGCCATTGCGTACAGGAATCTTAACGCATCAGAGGGCGGCCCGGCTACAAGTCGCAGCATCTTCCTCCAAGGGTGAGCTCTCGCGGCATTCCTGTGATCGTGTCCCCCACTTCAGTTCCTCTCATTTTGTGCGTGTGGCTTCCTCCAATGCGCATCGGATCACCGGCCGGAGGCTACGGGTGGCTGGGAGAGATCTGAGGAGGGAAGGGAAGGGTAAGGGGCAGCGCTGCTCAGTTTCCCACGCTGCGTGTGGCTGGGCTGTGACATGCTGCCCACCACACAGGTGCTGCAGCAGAGCAGGAGCCGGATGTTGTTGTGATAGGATCCGGGCTTGGAGGGCTGTGCTGTGCTGCAGTGCTCGCCTACTCCGGCGTCAAGGTCACGGTGTGTTTAGCTGCTCCTCATCTACCCATACCGGCCGGCAGAAGACTGCCAGAGCAATCACCATCCACAATCCTCTCGGAGCCTCAGTTGCATGTCGCCTCATCCCTCTTTGATCTCCCCTTGTCCGCGGTCTTCGCTGCCCTCGGCCCCCTGCCTCAGCTCCCCCCCCCCCCCCCCCCCCCCCCTTCCCCCTTCTACCATGTGCTGCATACCTCTATCGCATGCCCTCCTCCCGGCTTCCACTCCCTCCCACACGAGCAGGCCGCCCTTCCTCTGCCCACTCATACCTGTCTGTCTGAAACCTTCGCCCGCGGCTGCTGCTGCACCGCTTTGCCTCCGCCATGAAGGTGTGCGAGTCCCACACAACAGCGGGCGGCGTCGCTCACAGCTTCAAGCGCGGCGGCTATGAGTTCGACTCCGGGCCAAGCTTCTACCTGGGGCTGTCCGATCCCAAGGGGCAGTCGACCAACAGTCTGAAAAACGTTCTGGACCTGCTGGACGAGCCCCTGCCCTGTGCCACGTATGACCGATGGACCATGTACCTCCCGGAGGGCCAGTTTGACTGCATTGTGGACCCCGACGTATATGCATCGCAGCTCGAGAAATTTGCGGGCGCGGAGGGGGTGGCACAGTGGCGGGCGCTGGAGGCTCAGCTGCAGCCGCTGGCGGACTTCGCCGGCGGGATCCCTTTCGGGGCCATCCGGACGGACCCGTGGGTGGCCCTCTCAATGATGAAATACTTGCCTTCAGTCCCAGGACGTGCCACTGAGCTCTTCAGGGCGTGCGGCGGACTGGAATCCATGGTGGGGCAGCTGGAAGGTCCGTTTTCCGACATGGTCGAGGACGCCGGTGTGACGCAGCCCTTTGTGAAGAAGATGCTGGACCTGGAGAGCTTTGTGATCTCAGGCACTCTGGCCAGCGGCATGCCTGCTCCAGAGATGGCCTACATGTATGCCGAGCGCCACAAGAAGGGGGCAGTGTTGGACTACCCGGTGGGCGGCAGCCAGGCATATATTGATGCCCTGGTGAGGGGTATCGAGAAGTACGGGGGGACCGTCCAGCTGGGCTCGCATGTAGAAGAGGTGGTGGTGGAGGACGGCCGAGCAGTGGGCGTGCGCATCCGGAACCGTGCTGAGGTTCTGCGGGCCAAGCAGGCTGTTGTCGCAAATCTCTCGGTGTGGGACCTTCCGAAGCTGCTCAAGGGCCCCGTGGCCAGCGAGCTGCAGAGCGCAGCCTCACAAGTGCCCGAGTGCGAGAGCTTCCTGCATCTGCATGCCGGCTTGGATGCCACGGGGCTGCCACCGCCTGAGGAGCTGGGCATACACCACCTGGTGGTGCGTGACTGGGAGCTGGGTGTGGACGGTCCCCTGAATATCATCAACATCAGCATCCCTACGGCCCTGGACCCCAGCCTTGCGCCTCCGGGGAAGCACACCGTGCATGTGTATGGCGCCGCCAACGAGTCCTTTGACACCTGGGCGGGCCTGGACCGGTCCAGCCCGGAGTACGCAGCCCTGAAGGCGAGTGCCAGCTGCCCCACCTCACCTGGCAGTCTCCACAGTCAGGCTTACGGCGGTATCGCTCCAGAATCGTCCCTGCGGTCGTCTGCCTCTGCCACGTCCTGTCATCTCCCCCCTCCCCCCCCTGCCCTACCGCCCGTGCCCCTCGGCCCTCCCCACCCTTCTCCGTCACCGGCCATTCCGTGTGCGGCTGGACTGAACCATGCTCTCAGCGCCGTAGTTCCCTACGTGCAGCTCCTGCCTTCTCTGCATCTGAGTTTCAGCGCCTGCACGTGTTGCTCGGCCGCCAGGAGGAGCGTGGGCAAGTGCTTTGGGATGCCCTGGAGCGTGTGATTCCCGACGCGAGGAAGCGAGCGGAGGTGGAGATGATCGGCTCACCTCTCACCCATGCCCGCTTCAACCGACGCCACCGTGGCTCCTACGGCCCTGCGTACCCGCCGGGCGACTGGCCCTTCCCGGGGCCCGGTAAACAGCCTGGGCTACCAGAATGTCTCATCGCTTGTGGGGACTCCACCTTCCCCGGGATAGGGGTGCCATCCGCAGCTGCCTCTGGAGTAATCGCTGCAAACTCTCTGCTCCCCATTTGGAAGCATTTGAAACTACTGGACAAGATGCTGGCCACCAGTTGAACATGGCAGCCTTAAGCTCCGGACATCATGGAGCGCCAGGCCCGGCTGACCAGGCTGCCATTGAAAGTCTACCGGCCCAGAAAGAACAGTGCACAGGAGCAGCTACAAGCCTGCCCTGGATCAGTGTCCAGACATGAATAGCACAGCAGAATACTCCATGTGGTCTGGCAGCCCAGACACGCTGCCTTGCGACAGTTATCATGCAGTGGATGATAGGTATTGTAAATGCTGATACCGCCTCTCATTTTCCTCTGATCAATTTCAGCGCTCCAGCTGCTCCGTCTTGGGGCCAGCCCAGGGCCAGCCCTACGATCCGGGTGCCCCGGCCGGCCGGGGGCACCTGCGTTATGGAATTGGTTTTGTTTTTTCACCCCCGGGAGAAGGCCTGGCTGTGTCGAAAAACCCCTGCACCCCTGTTTCGAGCCCCTGCCCCACTCTTTCTTGTACATGGCATTCGGAGTTGGTACCCTTTAGCTAGATAGCTGGGGTAGGTAGGGCAGGCAAATAAGGCAATTGCCAGACTCCCCCCTGCTCAGCTCGGCAGGTCAAATTGCATTAAAAATTCCGTACAAGCACATGTTCCGCCCCCGCGCGTACAGCACGACGTACGACGTACGCGTAACCGCGAACCGCTCGCTCGGTTACCACTGTTTTCCCGGTTCCGGACTTAGTCGAATTTCGACGGCCGCTCCGGTCAGAGCGCTCGCTCATACCACCGCCGATCGGCTGCTG
>NW_027449474.1:0-7500 GCF_964194025.1 Convolutriloba macropyga | reverse complement strand
ACCGAATCGGCGCCCTCACCACACAAAGTAGTGCAATTCATAAAAATTACACTGTTCACTTTCATTTCGCGTGTGCGCTTTCAATGAGCGACAACACTTGCAAGCAACTCACACTCCTTGGTCCGTGTTTCAAGACGGGCTGTAGAGAGCATTGAATAGGAAGTTGAGGTCAGACAGGCAATCAAGATCAATTTATCTCATTTTGTTTAGAATCAACAAGAAGAATTCCGAGGAAAACTTCTGCTCGATTCATTAACAAGATTTGCCAAAAGACGACAACTACACTACTCGGTAGCCGAGAATATAATATCAAGGCATTGAGTATGGTAACGCTCACTCCAGTTCCCCTTCAACAGTTTCACGTACTTTTCACTCTCTCTTCAGAGTGCTTTTCAACTTTCCCTCACGGTACTTGTTTACTATCGGTCTCGCTTTATAATTAGCTTTTGGAGAGACATATCTCCAGCTTCGAGTTGCACTTTCAAACAACTCTACTCATAGGAATGAGCCATTATGACTGGTATCGAAAATGACCTTTACAGGATTTTCACCTTCTTTGATGCTACTTTCCAGTAGACATCAGGACAAATTCACCAGTCTAGCATCAAACCATACCGGACACCGAGAAATGTTGCCATTTCTCTTCCCGATGAGCTTTTCCCTGTTCATTCGCCATTACTAAGGGATTCTCAGTTGATTTCTTTTCCTCCCCTTACTGATATGCTTAAGTTAAGGGGGTTCTCTCGCCCAATTCAGGTTATGTAGTTGATTGTCTCTTAATTGGTTCACTGACCAATATGAGACAGAAACCGATTCAGCAGTTTTGTTCGCTACTACTATCAAACACAGGTCGAAGTTTCCATTCAGTCATTAATTCCAACTTTCAAATGTTGTTGTTTCAGCTTTCGCTTACTAGAAGCAACATAATACTCGCTGCAATACAGACCTCGGGAAACCCTCACCGTGAATAAGGTTCACTCACATATTTCACCACATTTTGCGTGGGATTGGAGATGAGGCTACTCGTTCTTGCTCAGTACTAGGCTGAAAATTAACGAAACTTCGTTACAAACGTTCACATGTTGATGTTTCCGCTTTCGCGTACTCGAAACAACATAATACTAGTCTTTGTAATTTAGTTTCATAATTTCAACTGTTCTCATGCAGAATTTTTGCTCATTCTTATCCCAAATTTTGACCTGGCTACTAGTTACACTCCTTGTACTTATTGCAAAATGACCACAAATTTCAACAGCTTTCACATGTTGCTGTTTCGGCTTTCGCTTACTACAGTCAACATAATACTCGTTGCAAAATAAGTGCTCGGCATCTGCAATTTTCCAAAGACGAAGTTTCGCCAGTTCAATTTTCGCTCGCCAATTATGGCTACTAATTCACACGGTACTGAGCTCAACAACATTAAATTTGTTCAGCAAGACTTTCACATGTTGATGTTTTGGCTTTCGCCTACTAGAAGCAACATAATACTCGTCTTGTTAGCTCATTCAATGAGAATAGCTTTTCCCGTTGAGAATTTTTGCCTTCAATTGGCGTTGTAGTGAGTTTGGCTACTCAGATCACCAAATACTTGTGACAATTCGAACCAGAAATGTTTTCAATTTTCACATGCTGATGTTTCGGATTCAACCTACTAGAAGCAGCATAATACTTGTATTCAACAATTTCTGTATCAAATCCCAGTTTTCTCTGGTGCATCTTTGCCAAACTATTCCAAACTGCCTGAGTCTGAATACCAATTACAGGTACTAGTAAATGCACGTTACTAAGGACTATATAGTTCTAGGTTACTGTACACAACGACGTTCACATGTTGATGTTTCAGCTGCCGCTTACTAGAAACAACATAATACTTATCGTGCATACCTTTCCATAACTTGTCCTTTTCAGATGCATTAGTTTCCCTTTGTCTTGGCTTCTACAGTCAGACTGGCTACTAGTAACAGCACAGTACTAATCACATATCGTTCTACAGTTTGCAGACAACTTTCACATGTTGATGTTTCAGCTTTCGCCTACTAGAAACAACATAATACTCGCTGTATACATTTGTAGTTCTCTATGTAACTTTCATGTGAAGAAGTTTCGCCAGTCTTTTTGACTGTCTCAAATCTGAGTCATGCTTAGGCTACTAGTTGCTTCATAGTACTTATCGCCTCGAGATCATTGAACAAAACTTGATTTTCACATGTTGCTGTTTCAGCTTCCGCTTACTAGAAACAACATAATACTAGTCTCATTAAGTTCCGTCTCTTTGCAATTTTCTTATGAAGAAAATTCGCCATCACAATGACTCCAGCAGTTCTTGATCAAGGAATGCAATCATTGATCAGAATGCTATTATTTGAATCGGTTCTGCTTTAAGTGTTCCAATTTTATTGGAAGCACCAACAATAGAACATCAATGTGTTCAATCGAGAGTTATATAACCCTGAATCGGACGCAGTCAACAGCCGAAGCCGAGACCGCCTTTTGCGTTAGAGAGGTCGGTAAACAAATCTTGCGATTCATACCGAATTAACACATATAGCTGTGCTCCTCTTCGTAAAGCGAGCCAAGTGATCCCCTGTTGAAGGATGTATTTGGACCAATCTAGTAGCATTTGGTTTCCAACAAGCTCTCCCAAGTTAGCTTACTTATTGGGCTTTTCAACCAATTCGGTTGGCTACAAGCATCATCAAAGTACTAGCCACAGTTTGATCGCAAAATTCTACGACTTTCACATGTTGATGTTTCGGCTTGCGCTTAGCCTACTATAAGCAACATAATACTAGTCATATCATAGAGCGTGATCAGCTTGTGACGTTCTCATGATGAAGTTTCACCAACAGTGTCTCACTTCGAGCTTAAATCCAGCTACTAGTAACTACACAGTACTGACTGCAACGATAACTTTTATCTATACCTTTCACATGCTGCGCTTTCGGCCAGGGCCTACTAACGTCAACATAATACTCGATATAAACTTTTGTTCATGATGCAGCTTCCCCATGCAGAAGTTTCGCCTTCAAATGCTCTCTTGGCCATATGACGTAAGAAAAGGTTACTAGTAACATCACAGTACTAGCCACAGTTTGATTGCAAAATTCTACGACTTTCACATGTTGATGTTTCGGCTTGCGCTTAGCCTACTAGAAGCAACATAATACTAGTCATATCATAGAGCGTGATCAGCTTGTGACGTTCTCATGATGAAGTTTCACCAACAGTGTCTCATTTCGAGCTTAAATCCAGCTACTAGTAACTACACAGTACTGACTGCAACGCTAACTTTTATCTATACCTTTCACATGCTGCGCTTTCGGCCAGGGCCTACTAACGTCAACATAATACTCGATATAAACTTTTGTTCATGATGCAGCTTCCCCATGCAGAAGTTTCGCCTTCAAATGCTCTCTTGGCCATATGACGTAACACAAGGTTACTAGTAACATCACAGTACTAGCCACAATTTGATCGCAAAATTCTACGACTTTCACATGTTGATGTTTCGGCTTGCGCTTAGCCTACTATAAGCAACATAATACTAGTCATATCATAGAGCGTGATCAGCTTGTGACGTTCTCATGATGAAGTTTCACCAACAGTGTCTCACTTCGAGCTTAAATCCAGCTACTAGTAACTACACAGTACTGACTGCAACGATAACTTTTATCTATACCTTTCACATGCTGCGCTTTCGGCCAGGGCCTACTAACGTCAACATAATACTCGATATAAACTTTTGTTCATGATGCAGCTTCCCCATGCAGAAGTTTCGCCTTCAAATGCTCTCTTGGCCATATGACGTAAGAAAAGGTTACTAGTAACATCACAGTACTAGCCACAGTTTGATTGCAAAATTCTACGACTTTCACATGTTGATGTTTCGGCTTGCGCTTAGCCTACTAGAAGCAACATAATACTAGTCATATCATAGAGCGTGATCAGCTTGTGACGTTCTCATGATGAAGTTTCACCAACAGTGTCTCATTTCGAGCTTAAATCCAGCTACTAGTAACTACACAGTACTGACTGCAACGCTAACTTTTATCTATACCTTTCACATGCTGCGCTTTCGGCCAGGGCCTACTAACGTCAACATAATACTCGATATAAACTTTTGTTCATGATGCAGCTTCCCCATGCAGAAGTTTCGCCTTCAAATGCTCTCTTGGCCATATGACGTAACACAAGGTTACTAGTAACATCACAGTACTAGCCACAATTTGATCGCAAAATTCTACGACTTTCACATGTTGATGTTTCGGCTTGCGCTTAGCCTACTAGAAGCAACATAATACTAGTCATATCATGGAGCGTGATCAGCTTGTGACGTTCTCATGATGAAGTTTCACCAACAGTGTCTCATTTCGAGCTTAAATCCAGCTACTAGTAACTACACAGTACTGACTGCAACGATAACTTTTATCTATACCTTTCACATGCTGCGCTTTCGGCCAGGGCCTACTAATGTCAACATAATACTCGATATAAACTTTTGTTCATGATGCAGCTTCCCCATGCAGAAGTTTCGCCTTCAAATGCTCTCTTGGCCATATGACGTAACACAAGGTTACTAGTAACATCACAGTACTAGCCACAATTTGATCGCAAAATTCTACGACTTTCACATGTTGATGTTTCGGCTTGCGCTTAGCCTACTAGAAGCAACATAATACTAGTCATATCATAGAGCTTGATCAGCTTGTGACATTCTCATGATGAAGTTTCACCAACAGTGTCTCATTTTGAGCTTAAATCCAGCTACTAGTAACTACACAGTACTGACTGCAACAATAACTTTTATCTATACCTTTCACATGCTGCGTTTTCGGCCAAGGCCTACTAACGTCAACATAATACTCGATATAAAATTTTGATCATGATGCAGCTTTCCCATGCAGAAGTTTCGCCTTCAAATGCTCTCTTGGCCATATGACGGAACACCAGGTTACTAGTAACATCACAGTACTAGCCACAGTTTTGATTGCAAAATTCTACGACTTTCACATGTTGATGTTTCGGCTTGCGCTTAGCCTACTAGAAGCAACATAATACTAGTCATATCATAGAGCGTGATCAGCTTGTGACGTTCTCATGATGAAGTTTCACCAATAGTGTTTCATTCGAATTGGTTCTGCTTTAAGCTCTCCAATTGTTTTGGATGAACCAGTTTTGCCCTTCGAAGCCACTTTTGTGAGCTTTTGTGGGTCTTTACCAAGAGGATATACCTCAAGGCCTCTTTCAATTCCTTTAAGTTCTTTCAACTCCTTTACAGTTTCTAGGTTCACATAGCTGCAAACCTTATTTCTAGTTTTAAGTCTGGCCAACTTGGGGAGAGTTGGTGCAGACCGTGACCAATTCTAGTAGGATGCCACAACAAGAATGTGATCAACTTAGCTTGTCGATGAACCTGCCCCACATTCAAACAACTCTATCGCCTTTTCCTCGTATAGTTATATGCGAGGGGCCTCTCATAGAGAGCGCTGTTAGCAACCTTTTCCACATAGACGATAAAGTTGTGAGTGTTTTGCACATGGCTGTTGTCATCACCACGTGACGAGTCAACTCAGCTTGACTCTCTACACTCCGACAAGCTTTGCACATACGCCTTTAGTTCAGTATGTGTCTTTAATCTGACTCCGGTGCCTCAAGCCGGAAAAATTGTCAGATTATGATCATTATCGGTTAGTCATCCCGATGCAAGATCGTATCGTACTGTCTTTGTCTACCTCCAGATTCCGAAGAACAGGAGGAGACTCTCCCAGACCTACATATCTGGGAGAATGTTCAGAGGGCGAGAAGCTGTGGATTACTCTCCCCTAAGAACTGACTAAACTTTACCCTCGTCCAAGGTAAGTTTTATTTTAGCTAGCCTTCTATGTAAAGGATCTGAGGCTAAGCTGTGTTTTTTCGAGCCTTTGGCTCGGAGCAAGTTCAGTGGGCGCCCCGAGTAGCTCAACTCTTTCCCACTGAACAGCGCAACGCTCTGTCACTCGCTGGGATTTTTGCGTGTCGGTTCTAACCACGCGACTTGTGGACCTTTTTAGGCCTTTCTCATTCACAAGTCTATAGCTGGGCTTCTATAACCCAGCTTCTGAGATCTAGATAGCTGCAGTTCTGCTAGGCTGCTTTTGCTAACTAGTCTCCCTTTAAGCAGTCCCTTGCCATGACTGCTGAACTATGTATCCACACAAGTAGTTTTTGAGCTCGATACATAATTCGAGATTGGTTGCCAAGCAATCTCTAGCGACAGAGCGTCATGCGCACTACAGACATGGCCTCTACCAGCAGCCATGCCCGAAGGAATCAATCACTGATCCTTCCGCAGGTTCCCCTACGGAAACCTTGTTACGACTTTTACTTCCTCTAGACAATTAAGCTCGATCCGCTTCATCCCGTTGCCGGAGACCGAAGTCCCAACAGTAGGAATTTGCAATTCTTGCTTAACTATCCAATCAGTAGTAGCGACGGGCGGTGTGTACAAAGGGCAGGGACGTAATCCCTATGAGTTGTTGACTCATAAGTACCAGGAATTCCTGGTTCACGTCTGCAAGTTACAACAGACGATCCCCTTGAAGCGCTGTACTTTTCTCTGATTGCCCAGTCCATTTCGGACCAAGGGCTGAGTACTCAATCTAAAAGTACACAGTGTAGCGCGCGTGCAGTCCAGAACATCTAAGGGCATCACAGACCTGTTATAGCCTCACTTCATCTGCGGTATTTAATTCCGCATAGTTCCTCTAAGAAGTGTTTGAATTCACATATAGTGAATTTCATTATTTAGATGGAGAAGATCTCGTTCGTTATCGGAATTAACCAGACAGATCACTCCACTAACTAAGAACGGCCATGCACCACCGCCCATATAATCATGAAAGATATTCAATCTGTCAATCCTTAAGATGTCTGGACCGGGTGAGTTTTCCCGTGTTGAGTCAAATTAAGCCGCAGGCTCCACTCCTGGTGGTGCCCTTCCGTCAATTCCTTTAAGTTTCGATTTTGCAACCATACTTCCCCCGGAACCAATAAACTTTGGTTTCCCGGTTAATCTCTTGCCAAGTCAAGATCGACTTTGACAAATTGTAGGTTGGTATAGTTTATGGTCAGAATTACGAGGGTATCTAATCCTCTTCAATACTCTGACTTTCGTTCTTGATTAATGAAAACATTCTTGGCAAATGCTTTCGCAGTAGTTTGTCTTGCCACGATCCAAGAATTTCACCTCTAACGTAGCAATACAAATGCCCCCGTCTGTTCCTTTCAATCATTACCGCACTCAGCCAACCGGCATCAATCGAGTAGCGGGTCATTCTCCATTATTCCATGCTTTATTATTCGATCCCAAAGGATGCTTTGAACACTCTAATTTTCTCAGGGTGAAAACACCGTTTCCACAGTTCGTCACATTTAAGTGCAAACTATTTCTTCGATGCGAAGGATGAGCGGAACGAGTCAACAGATTTAACTGAAGACCATGTTGCCGTTCTACTCAAACAG
>NW_027449473.1:0-19942 GCF_964194025.1 Convolutriloba macropyga | reverse complement strand
AAATCTTTTCAACAGCACAATGAATTGTGTTTTCTGTCTCTTCAACAGCGTATCCCAATGGTTCAAAACTGTCAGCATACGACGAAAAACTGGTTCCCTCAAGGTCAATACTTATGACTTCTACAACTTCGTAAACTTTAACCAAGCAATTGACTGATCCATTATCATAAAAAGCCAAAATTTGTCCGACAGTTTTCGGTGTTGTTTCAATTTCAACAAAACTATTTGCAGAACCCCTGGCATAGCATTTTGAGTCCAGCAAAAAAGCGTTACGGTAACGGCAAAAAATTCTTGCTGAAGGAAATTGTTCTGATAGCTCTTGAGTAAAATTTGTTCTCAACAAGCCATGATCGTCTTTGATACGCTTCTCAGTTCCGACAAGATTGCGGATGAAGCTATTCAAAGGATCAACTGCTAACTCTGATGCAGAAATCTCTCTGTTCCTGATGTATCTCTGCACTAATAATTTACAAGTATTGACGGTTCCAGTAACCGGTTTGATGAGGAAATGGTTTGCTGATTCAAACAGAAATGCTGACGTTGTCCAAAGCGGTCCAATAGTTTCACATTGCCAAGCCAAATGTCTTAACAGATGAAAGTTAATAGACTCAAAAGATCTACCTGGAAATTTGAAATGAATGTTTTTACAAAAGGCTTCGATCAGCATTCCACAGAAGCTTGAATTTCTGTTCGAGTCGTACAGAGAGCGCACAGCAAAGACTAAATAACACAAGTCACGAAAAGTTGACGTGTCATTTAGGACTGGCCGAAATACAATTGGTGCAAGATAGAGAAGGTAAGTTTTGAGCTCATTCGCCTTGAAGTGTTTGAGTTCGTGAAGTGATCGAACACTGCGCTTAAATTCTGAGGGTAGTTTTAATGCTTTGGTGGCATTCTCTATCTCAACAGGATATCCACTTACTTCAAACAAAAATTCGAGCAAATCTTTGGCTACTCCTTTCAGCAGCTGGTGCATTGTGTCAACAGGCGCAGATAAGGGAAGATCTGAAAGAACTTTGAAAATTTCAGGATACCCCTGAACGCCCTTGGTTTTAATTTCCGGATCTTTTTCCTTTTTCTTTCTCCTTTCTTCAGCATCTCCTCTTTCAAAGTAGACAGCCTGCCTGTAGTGACGATCGGGATTTCTCATTTCTATTTCCTCATTGTGGGGATAAGAATGCGACCGAAATTGGTGTTTGCCTCTCATTTCGCATAAAGTGCAGCTGTAATACCCGTTGAAACGCTTCATTTGTAGCACATTACTTTTGCAGACGAGATCGGCAATAAATAGAATTGTTTCCAATTGTACAAAGTATGGAACAGATTCGTGAGACAATTCAAAAGTTTTATTAAGTTCATTTTTGTAATGTTGAAAAATGGAATTCCAGGGCGCATCGCCCGTTCCATACCATAAACTACATAAAACAATATTCTCAAATTTTGACCGCAAAACAGGAGGTAAATCTGCGAGAGCAACCCAGACTGGATATGCAGATTCGCTCGCAGAGTTTCGAACAATAGCACCGTCAGTATTCAAGACCAATCGCACTCTGAGATTGTTGCCTTTCACCAATCACTTCACTTTGATGTCTTTTGTCGGGTCTCGTTTGTTACTGTATTGAAAGATGTTTTGAATGTTCCGGTTTATAATGCAACGTAGTTGGTTAAAAAATCGGATGCAAATTAGTTCACCATTGTTGAATGCCTCGTGACTTTGAACATAACTCTTTGTTAGATCAGGAATCAGTTTTTTTGCGGCATAGGGCGTAGGAAAAAGCTTATTGGGGTTAATTATATTTTCACGTTTTATCAGGTCGTATAGAACTTCATCGGGACAGCCGTAGTTTGTAACAATGCTCAGAAGTGAAAGGAAAGAGTTATGAACAGTTACATCAGAACATTCACAAACTGATTCTCTCGAAAACTTCAACAAGGAAGTCTGGCTCGCTGCCTCTTCTGTCTCCTGAGCAGACAAAATGCTGTCTGAGCTGTTTCGACTTTCTTCGCTATCATCGCTGACATTGCCAAAATTTTCAACATTAGAAACGAAATTGCCGTCATCATCAGAAAGCAAACCTGAAGTTTCGCTTTCACTACTAGTTGTAGAACTCCTATGCATATCATCCCCCTCGAGACTGCGGTGTGCGTGAGAAATGTAGCTGTCAATGATGTCACATCCAAATGTAGTCCTTTTTTTCACTTTAGAAGGGGCTCTGTGTTTCGGAAACTTTTTCCGCTTACAAGCTTTTCGCTCATTGCCAAAGGTGCCAAAAAGATGGGCGTCCGAAAATTTCTCATCAAAGCCTTCGTTCAATTCACTGGTTTGATCATTCGTTTCATCGGCAGTTGTTAGTGCAGGAAGTAATTTCTCCTCTGTGCTGACTAAAACACTTTTAATATCAGAGCCAACGATTTGTTCTGATTCCTGTTGAAGGTTGTCAGTGTCGAGAAAGCATTCGACGGATCTTTCTGCCGTATTTTCTATTTGCTCAGGGTACATCGGTAGCTCAGACTCTAAACTGCAAACATCACACTTGCATTCTCCAACACTGCTGAAGAACGAATCAACATAATCAGCGGTTATTTCTTCATCAGGGTAGATTGTACGGGTAACCTGTAACCTTAAATTTCGATTTTTTAAGTACTGGCAGCTATATCCTTGGAAAAATCGCGTATTCGCCAAACATGAATGGTTCACAAATCTTACTACACCCAGTAGAACAACATCTTTGTCAGACGAGCTGCTTTTCATAATTGAGAGAGGCTTCAGTGCAGCCGTAATACCCGTTGAAACGCTTCATTTGTAGCACATTACTTTTGCAGACGAGATCGGCAATAAATAGAATTGTTTCCAATTGTACAAAGTATAGAACAACAGATTCGTGAGACAATTCAAAAGTTTTATTAAGTTCATTTTTGTAATGTTGAAAAATGGAAGTCCAGGGCGCATCGCCCGTTCCATACCATAAACTACATAAAACAATATTCTCAAATTTTGACCGCAAAACAGGAGGTAAATCTGCAAGAGCAACCCAGACTGGATATGCAGATTCGCTCGCAGAGTTTCGAACAATAGCACCGTCAGTATTCAAGATCAATCGCACTCTGAGATTGTTGCCTTTCACCAATCGCTTCACTTTGATGTCTTTTGTCGGGTCTCGTTTGTTACTGTATTGAAAGATGTTTTGAATGTTCCGGTTTATAATGCAACGTAGTTGGTTAAAAAATCGGATGCAAATTAGTTCACCATTGTTGAATGCCTCGTGACTTTGAACATAACTCTTTGTTAGATCAGGAATCAGTTTTTTTGCGGCATAGGGCGTAGGAAAAAGCTTATTGGGGTTAATTATATTTTCACGTTTTATCAGGTCGTATAGAACTTCATCGGGACAGCCGTAGTTTGTAACAATGCTCAGAAGTGAAAGGAAAGAGTTATGAACAGTTACATCAGAACATTTACAAACTGATTCTCTCGAAAACTTCAACAAGGAAGTCTGGCTCGCTGCCTCTTCTGTCTCCTGAGCAGACAAAATGCTGTCTGAGCTGTTTCGACTTTCTTCGCTATCATCGCTGACATTGCCAAAATTTTCAACATTAGAAACGAAATTGCCGTCATCATCAGAAAGCAAACCTGAAGTTTCGCTTTCACTACTAGTTGTAGAACTCCTATGCATATCATCCCCCTCGAGACTGTGGTGTTTGTGAGAAATGTAGCTGTCAATGATGTCACATCCAAATGTAGTCCTTTTTTTCACTTTAGAAGGGGTTCTGTGTTTCGGAAACTTTTTCCGCTTACAAGCTTTTCGCTCATTGCCAAAGGTGCCAAAAAGATGGGCGTCCGAAAATTTCACATCAAAGCCTTCGTTCAATTCACTGGTTTGATCATTCGTTTCATCGGCAATTGTTAGTGCAGGAAGTAATTTCTCCTCTGTGCTGACTAAAACACTTTTAATATCAGAGCCAACGATTTGTTCTGATTCCTGTTGAAGGTTGTCAGTGTCGAGAAAGCATTCGACGGATCTTTCTGCCGTATTTTCTATTTGCTCAGGGTACATCGGTAGCTCAGACTCTATACTGCAAACATCACACTTGCATTCTCCAACACTGCTGAAGAACGAATCACCATAATCAGCGGTTAATTCTTCATCAGGGTAGATTGTACGGGTAACCTGTAGCCTTAAATTTCGATTTTTTAAGTACTGGCAGCTATATCCTTGGAAAAATCCCGTATTCGCCAAACATGAATGGTTCACAAATCTTACTACACCCAGTAGAACAACATCTTTGTCAGACGAACTGCTTTTCATAATTGAGAGAGGCTTCAGTCGAAGTTTAAGTTCTGGGGGAATATCTTCTAATATTCCGACAACATCTCCCAGTGGTTCCAGTTTAGGCTTCAAAATTTTACCAGTTCGATTGTAGAGACCAATGCCGCCAAATCTGTCCGGTTCTATTTTGTATCCACTAGAGTCTGCTTCACGGTAGACTTTTGATAATCCCTCTAAAGTTCTCTTTAAGGCTGGTTCAGAATGTATTCGACTTAAAAACGATGAGAAATCACTTATTTCAAGCATCTTCATTGGTTGGCGTTGGCTTTCAAAAACCCGCAACAAATTTGAGCTAACAAACGCATCAATGGTAATTAAATTTTCACAATTTGGCATTTTTCAACTGAAAGGAATTCGAGAATAACATAGGAGACAACCCATTCAGAAATAATTGTTTTTACATAACATAGTTTTTGACTTCAAATTTTAACTCCATTTCTGTTAAATCTTGCCATTGCTTTTAAAAAATTGCTGTATACTCTAAGCTATTGATAAAAAAGGTCAGAGCAATTTCAATTCTCTCAGAAAAACTTGAAATAAACTGCAACTTTAGCTCCCAAAATCTAAAAATTTAAAATTTTTATATAAGTAAAACCATCTAAACAATTCTAACATAACAAGAAAAACCTGCACTCAGAGGATTAAAAAATTAAAAGAGCGAAAACAGCAAAATCGTTCAGCACTTTATCTCACCGTATGTAACTATTCAATTTAGAATCAACAAACTATATGTAGCTCTTTTCATAAACACTACTAAGATGGCTGTCTTCTTAAATTCTATTGAGCAGTCGAACTAGACGCAGCTGGCAGCAATGGCATTCCATTTTCATTTTCAGCGTCAATTGCAGTTTCTTGATCTCAAACGTGCTGATTATATGCCTTCTTTGCAGCTTTATAGGCCAAGACCGGAGTTGTAGGGTACTTCTGTTTTACAACACCTGAAAAAATGATATTGGATGCTGTTATCATTGACTAAAATTCTGCTATTTCATGCATATAAAATTAAGCTAGAAAATGAATTTATTTGCGTCTAAAAAACGTGCTCACTTTTAAATTTCTCCCCCAGCTCTTTGGAAACAGGAGCTCGAACACTCTCTGAAACTCTCTGAGGCGAAACAATGCGATCTCTTTCCTCTGATGAGAACAGTTTTAAACCAAGACGACGACCAAAGTTGGCAACATCACTACCAGCAGTTAACTCCATCAAATTGAAACCATCATGGAAAACTGGTGTTCTTGGAGAGTTCCATTCTGGGTGCTCGTCAACACTTTGAAAAGAAAATCTGGCGAAAGCCAATTCTTCCTTTATCTCTTGCCTCTGAAAAAAAACCAAACTCTAAACAAAATTACGAAGGCAACTTAACTCGAAAAATTACTTAGATCACCTGTTCTTTTAGGGATTGCAGTAAATTCCACTTCCGCCTGTTTTGCTTTTCGCACTCCGTTTCAAAAGCTGACAAAAGCGCTTCCATTCGCTTTTCATGCGTTTTCACAAAATCATTGAAAGCATTGCACCCAGAGCTCGAATCAGAATACCCATTGGAAAAGGCTGGCGTTAAGGGCGGACAAGGAGGCAATTGAGCAGGCTCTAGTTCTTGGTTCTACAAACACATCACGTATTGAGTTCGAAACTAAAGACAAAAATAAGCTGACAAATAAAGACAAAAGTCTAAGCTGGAAATTAACCTTTAGTGTTATTGGTGAGTTGTCCAGGTTCTCGGGTTGCTCTGTTGAGACCGCCTGGGGCCCGTGATTGTTGACTTGCTGTTGTGTCACTGATGGTTGCATTGTTGACACCGTAGTCACTTCATTTGGTGACCCTCCAAAATTTTTCAGAGTCGTGAAAGAGGTCTTCGAACTACGGGAAAGAAAGTTTATGTCATCACAGACTTTTCGTTTTCGGTCAGTCTTTATATACGTTGCATTCAAACTCTCTGGCTTTTTTCCGTTTCTCAGTTGCTCTTGGTATTTTGCATAGACACTATTGACATACTTTTTTTGCCCCTTGAATAGCCTTTTGTTTTCCTCCAGTGTTGATCGCTGAATGAAATCTACTCCCTCTGGCCAGTAGTCGCTAGTAGGTGTAATCACAATGATTTTGTGAGAATCAACAAAAATCCATCTTTGCTCATTTTTCAGAAGAGACTGCTTGATTGAATTGTTGATTTCAACTTCGGAGTCTGACTCATTTCGCCTTTTGGTGGGATTCGGTCGAGTATTCGAAGCAGGACCTGATACCGGACATGTTGTTGCAGCTACAGGTAACGATGCTGCTGCGACCTCTTCAAACGAATCATCAGATTCAAATAACGCATCAGTTTGCTGGCTCATTTGGGTAAGTCTTAGTTGTTTAGTCGGTTGTTTGATTTTTTCTTTGCTCACTTGCAAGTATCCATGTTTACTTCTGTTCGCCGATTTACCCATTGAATCTAAAAACCATACTCACGATAATTTCCGCACAATAAAATCTAGCACACTCACGATAGACAGAACTTGATAAAAAACAATGGACCGTTAATTGAAGTGAATTATAGAAAATATCATTCAAATCAAGGTAAAATCAAAGCGAGCGTATCACGAGGCTCATTCTGTGAATCAATCAAAACAAACTAAAGAAGAACTGCTCAAATTTTCAGTAACTAAAACTAGCTAGCACTTGAGGATAAAAGCAATGGTCATTTTCAACATCCGTCATCAACACCATCATTACCTTCTTTTGATTGGTTTTCTTGCTCTTCTATTTTCTTTTTTCCTAACATAAAGTTCTTTCGGTTTCTTCCTGCCTGGTTTGCAGATTTCTTAGCTCTTTTGTATGCTTCCGGGAATTTGACAGGTCCAAAGATTCTTTTAATTTGAGCTGAAAGCAGAAAACTTAATCAAAAAACTCTTTTTGAGAAAGGATAATTGGTAAACTATACACAATCCCTTGAATTGAGCAACTTTTTGTGGTGTTGCCGCTTCGCGCTGCTCTTCATTGGCTTTTGTGGGAGAAATCATTGTATTTACCAGTCCCTCTGATGACCAAAGCTTCTTTCTTAACTTCTTCCCAGCGTCTTCGGGGTCTTTGACAAAACCGATGTCAAACAAATCAACACCTTTGTAAAACCTAACTTTTTCAGTTTCCTTGTTTTGATCACTTGCTGTGTTTATGATCTGTTGAGTTTGCACATCTCCGCCCGAATTAGCCTCGCGACACTGCAATATTACTTTAAAAAATTAAGGTTTTACATTAGGAAAATGAAAAAAGAATTTGGATGCACAAACCAGCTGTCGGAACGATTGGAGTTCTTCTTCAAGCTTTTTGTTGTAGTCACTCATAGATTTGGCATGAATTTCTATCAAGCTAGCAAACTTCTCTTCATCGGCCATGATCATTTTGCAGACTCCTTTGTGATGTTCGCAACACTAAAACCCAGTTTGGCTGGACACATTAAATTTCAATCAGTTTATTACATGAACTTACGGCTTTCTCCAAACTTTCATTGCTTTTCGTTTCCTTTATCATCTGAAGAAGATTTGAATCTATTGGATGTTTGCGCTTCAAATGTTTACTAGCAGTTCGTTCAGATTTAAAACTGGTTTGGTTGGCATGTTTTTGTGACCAATCTTTTCTGCTATCTGGTCTTCCGCTGCTCATGGCTTTTTCATTCACCCCAGAGCTGGGAACAGCAACAACGTCTCTATCAATTGATTTCAATCGCTGCAAAGACTTTTCAGTTTGTCGCCTCTGATCAATCTCTTTTTGGTACTTTGCTGAAATCTCATACTCGGGACCTTTGTGAGTCAAATAGTATTTTGATCGTCCTTGTTCGAGATTCAAATTGACTTCCGTGAAGGGTTCCATTTCCATTTTCTGCGTTAAGGTGTACTTTACACCGATCATCCACAAGATAGAGAAATTGAACATCTCCAGCTTCATTTCGAAATAAATAGGCAAACAATCTGTTGAGTGGCATTGCTTCTAGAAATAAGTAAACGATTGAGGAAACAGGTAAAGTTTTTTTCTGAACAAGCTATGCGCAAAAGTTGTGCTAGGCAAAATATATCAAAAACACTTTTTTTTCTACAATCTAACTACACAGGGGATACTCCATACCAAGTTTGGTTCAATTTGGATAACTTCTTGACCCGATAAAAAAGACCTATTTTGAAAATTACTTATTTGAAATAATTGCAAATTTTCGTATGAAATACCAATTTTTTTCCCAAGCAAGCTATACCAAAAATCCTTTCTTTTACACTCTAGATACAAATGGGATACTCCAAACGGAGTTTAGTTCGATTTGAACAACTCCAACACCCGATAAAAAAGACCTAATTTTAAAATTCAATAATCTTAATCTATTCGAAATAATCGCAAATTTCCGTATGAAATCCTAACTTTTTCTAGGCAAACTATACCAAAGATACTCTTTGTTTTCCACTCTAGGTACACATGGGATACTCCATACTGAGTTTGGTTCGATTTGAATAACTTCTTGTTCCGATAAAAAAGACCTAATTTGAAAATTACTTATTTGAAATAATTGCAAATTTCCGTATGAAATACCAACTTTTTTCCTAGGCAAGCTATAGCAAAAATTCGTTTTCTCCTACTCTCTAACTATACATGGAATACTCCATACCAAATTTGGTTTAATTTGGACAACTCCTTGACCCGACGAAACTTCTATATTTTTGAAAATAAAATAAGCGAATAATAAGCGAAAAAGTCGATATTTCCGATTGAAATACAAACTTTTTTTCTAGGCAAGCTATACCAAAAATTCTTTCTGTTTTAGACTCTAGGCATCCATGGGATACTCCATACCCAGTTTAGTTCACTTTGGACAACATCTTAACCCAATCAAAAACAACTATAGTTAAAATTCGCTAAAAACGAAATTCGCAAATTTCCGTATGAAAAACTAACTTTTTTCCTAGGCAAGCTATACCGAAAATTCTTTTTGTTTTACACTCTAGATACACATGGGATACTCCATACCAAGTTTGGTTCAATTTGGACAACTCCTTGACCCGACGAAATTTCTATATTTTTGAAAATAAAATAAGCGAATAATAAGCGAAAAAGTCGATATTTCCGATTGAAATACTAACTTTTCTCCTAGGCAAGCTATAGCAAAAATTCCTTCTGTTTTAGACTCTAGGCATCCGTGGGATACTCCATACCGAGTCTGGTTCGATTTGAATAACTTCTTGACCCGATAAAAAAGACCTATTTTGAAAATTACTTATTTGAAATAATAGCAAATTTCCGTATGAAAAACTAACTTTTTTCCTAGGCAAACTTTACCAAAAATTCTTTTTGTTTTACACTCTAGGTGCCCATGGGATACTCCATACCGAGTTTGGTTCGATTTGGACAACTCCTTGACCCGATGAAAAAGACCTATTTTTGAAATTACTTATTTGAAATAAAAGCAAATTTCCGTATGAAAAACTAACTTTTTTCCTAGGCGAACTATACCAAAAATTCTTTTTGTTTTACACTCTAGGTGCCCATGGGATACTCCATACCAAGTTTGGTTCGATTTGGACAACTCCTTGACCCGATGAAAAAGACCTATTTTTGAAATTATTTATTCGAAAAAATCGCAAATTTCCGTATGAAAAGCTAACTTTTTTCCTAGACAATCTATAGCAAAAATTCTTTTTATTTTACAATCTAAGTACCCATGGGATACTCCATACCAAGTTTGGTTCGATTTGGACAACTCCTTGACCCGATGAAAAAGACCTATTTTTGAAATTACTTATTTGAAATAATAGCAAATTTCCGTATGAAAAACTAACTTTTTTCCTAGGCAAACTATACCAAAAATTCTTTTTGTTTTACAATCTAGGTACCCATGGGATACTCCATACCGAGTTTGGTTCGATTTGGACAACTCCTTGACCCGATGAAAAAGACCTATTTTTGAAATTACTTATTTGAAATAATAGCAAATTTCCGTATGAAAAACTAACTTTTTTCCTAGGCAAACTATACCAAAAATTCTTTCTGTTTTACACTCTAGGTACCCATGTGATACTCCATACCAAGTTTGGTTCAATTTGGACAACTCCTTGACCCGACGAAATTTCTATAATTTTCAAAATAGAATAAGCGAATAATAAGCGAAAAAGTCGACATTTCCGATTGAAATACGAACTTTTTTCCTAGGCAAACTATACAAAAATTCTTTTTGTTTTACAATCTAGGTACCCATGGGATACTCCATACCAAGTTTGGTTTAATTTGGACAACTCCTTGACCCGACGAAATTTCCATATTTTTCAAAATAGAATAAGCGAATAATAAGCGAAAAAGTCGACATTTCCGATTGAAATACGAACTTTTTTTCTAGGCAAGCTATACCAAAAATTCTTTTTGTTTTACACTCTAGGTACCCATGGGATACTCCATACCAAGTTTGGTTCAATTTGGACAACTCCTTGACCCGACGAAATTTCTATATTTTTCAAAATAGAATAAGCGAAAAAGTCGATATTTCCGATTGAAATACGAACTTTTTTTCTAGGCAAGCTACACCAAAAATTCTTTTTGTTTTACACTCTAGGTACCCATGGGATACTCCATACCAAGTTTGGTTCAATTTGGACAACTCCTTGACCCGACGAAATTTATATATTTTTGAAAATAGAATAAGCGAAAAAGTCGAAATTTCCGATTGAAATACGAACTTTTTTTCTAGGCAAGCTATACCAAAAATTCTTTTTGTTTTAAACTCTAGTTACCCATGGGATACTCCATACCAAGTTTGGTTCAATTTGGACAACTCCTTGACCCGACGAAATTTCTATATTTTTGAAAATAGAATAAGCGAATAATAAGCGAAAAAGTCGAAATTTCCGATTGAAATACGAACTTTTTTTCTAGGCAAGCTATACCAAAGATTCTTTTTGTTTTACACTCTAGGTACCCATGGGATACTCCATACCAAGTTTGGTTCAATTTGGACAACTCCTTAACCCGACGAAATTTCTATATTTTTCAAAATAGAATAAGCGAAAAAGTCGATATTTCCGATTGAAATACGACCTTTTTTTCTAGGCCAGCTATACCAAAAATTCTTTTTGTTTTACACTCTAGGTACCCATGGGATACTCCATACCAATTTTGGTTCAATTTGGACAACTCCTTGACCCGACGAAATTTCTATATTTTTGAAAATAGAATAAGCGAAAAAGTCGAAATTTCCGATTGAAATACGAACTTTTTTTCTAGGCAAGCTATACCAAAAATCTTTTTGTTTTAAACTCTAGGTACCCATGGGATACTCCATACCAAGTTTGGTTCAATTTGGTTAACTCCTTGACCCTACGAAATTTCTATATTTTTGAAAATAGAATAAGCGAATAATAAGCGAAAAAGTCGAAATTTCCGATTGAAATACGAACTTTTTTTCTAGGCAAGCTATACCAAAAATTCTTTTTGTTTTAAACTCTAGGTACCCATGGGATACTCCATACCGAGTTTGGTTCGATTTGGACAACTCCTTGACCCGACGAAATTTCTATATTTTTGAAAATAGAATAAGCGAAAAGTCGAAATTTCCGATTGAAATACGAACTTTTTTTCTAGGCAAGCTATACCGAAAATTCTTTTTGTTTTACACTCTAGGTACCCATGGGATACTCCATACCAAGTTTCGTTCAATTTGGACAACTCCTTGACCCGACGAAATTTCTATACTTTTGAAAATAGAATAAGCGAATAATAAGCGAAAAAGTCGAAATTTCCGATTGAAATACGAACTTTTTTTCTAGGCAAGCTATACCAAAAATTCTTTTTGTTTTAAACTCTAGGTACCCATGGGATACTCCATACCGAGTTTGGTTCGATTTGGACAACTCCTTGACCCGACGAAATTTCTATATTTTTGAAAATAGAATAAGCGAAAAGTCGAAATTTCCGATTGAAATACGAACTTTTTTTCTAGGCAAGCTATACCAAAAATCCTTTTTGTTTTACACTCTAGGTACCCATGGGATACTCCATACCGAGTTTGGTTCGATTTGGACAACTCCTTGACCCGACGAAATTTCTATATTTTTGAAAATAGAATAAGCGAAAAAGTCGAAATTTCCGATTGAAATACGAACTTTTTTTCTAGGCAAGCTATACCAAAAATTCTTTTTGTTTTACACTCTAGGTACCCATGGGATACTCCATACCAAGTTTGATTCAATTTGGACAACTCCTTGACCCGACGAAATTTCTATATTTTTGAAAATAGAATAAGCGAAAAAGTCGAAATTTCCGATTGAAATACGAACTTTTTTTCTAGGCAAGCTATACCAAAAATCCTTTTTGTTTTACACTCTAGGTACCCATGGGATACTCCATACCGAGTTTGGTTCGATTTGGACAACTCCTTGACCCGACGAAATTTCTATATTTTTGAAAATAGAATAAGCGAAAAAGTCGAAATTTCCGATTGAAATACGAACTTTTTTTCTAGGCAAGCTATACCAAAAATTCTTTTTGTTTTACACTCTAGGTACCCATGGGATACTCCATACCAAGTTTGATTCAATTTGGACAACTCCTTGACCCGACGAAATTTCTATATTTTTGAAAATAGAATAAGCGAAAAAGTCGAAATTTCCGATTGAAATACGAACTTTTTTTCTAGGCAAGCTATACCAAAAATCCTTTTTGTTTTACACTCTAGGTACCCATGGGATACTCCATACCGAGTTTGGTTCGATTTGGACAACTCCTTGACCCGACGAAATTTCTATATTTTTGAAAATAGAATAAGCGAAAAAGTCGAAATTTCCGATTGAAATACGAACTTTTTTTCTAGGCAAGCTATACCAAAAATCCTTTTTGTTTTACACTCTAGGTACCCATGGGATACTCCATACCGAGTTTGGTTCGATTTGGACAACTCCTTGACCCGACGAAATTTCTATATTTTTGAAAATAGAATAAGCGAAAAAGTCGAAATTTCCGATTGAAATACGAACTTTTTTTCTAGGCAAGCTATACCAAAAATTCTTTTTGTTTTACACTCTAGGTACCCATGGGATACTCCATACCAAGTTTGATTCAATTTGGACAACTCCTTGACCCGACGAAATTTCTATATTTTTGAAAATAGAATAAGCGAAAAAGTCGAAATTTCCGATTGAAATACGAACTTTTTTTCTAGGCAAGCTATACCAAAAATCCTTTTTGTTTTACACTCTAGGTACCCATGGGATACTCCATACCGAGTTTGGTTCGATTTGGACAACTCCTTGACCCGACGAAATTTCTATATTTTTGAAAATAGAATAAGCGAAAAAGTCGAAATTTCCGATTGAAATACGAACTTTTTTTCTAGGCAAGCTATACCAAAAATTCTTTTTGTTTTACACTCTAGGTACCCATGGGATACTCCATACCGAGTTTGGTTCGATTTGGACAACTCCTTGACCCGATGAAAAAGACCTATTTTTGAAATTATTTATTCGAATAAATCGCAAATTTCCGTATGAAAAGCTAACTTTTTTCCTAGACAAGCTATAGCAACAATTCTTTTTGTTTTACAATCTAGGTACCCATGGGATAATCCATACTGAGTTTGGTTCGATTTGGACAACTCCTTGACCCGACGAAATTTCTATATTTTTGAAAATAGAATAAGCGAAAAAGTCGAAATTTCCGATTGAAATATGAACTTTTTTTCTAGGCAAGCTATACCAAAAATTCTTTTTGTTTTACACTCTAGGTACCCATGGGATACTCCATACTGAGTTTGGTTCGATTTGGACAACTCCTTGACCCGATGAAAAAGACCTATTTTTGCAATTTTTTATTCGAAAAAATCGCAAATTTCCGTATGAAACGCTAACTTTTTTCCTAGACAAGCTATAGCAAAAATTCTTTCTGTTTTATACTCTAGGCATAATGCGCTTTGAATAATTTCTTGACCCGACTTATTGTTAATAGATTATTAATACCAGGGGTTTCGAGATCATTTGTTTTTCGGCTGTCTAGTGACTTAAGTCCCTGCAAAGCTTGAAAAACAAATGATCTCTAAGCGTTCCGACGGCGGAAAACAATACATGCATGTTCCCCCAAAAAACTGGACGCAGCTAGAAGAGACAGTAATATATATGATATCATAACATCATAAACATCAAGAATACACATATTTCATGTATAAATTAACAGGATCTTTACCGTTTGGGCCCCAAATAGGTTGGTTATACTCCCGAGTGATACTATCTGTACAAGCCATTAATTAGTAAAATGCTACGTGCGTTTGGGGGTGCAAACAGTATGCACCCACTAAGCTGGGGGGCACAAACGGAAAAGATCCAAACATCGTACTCGCACTCTAAAACATCATGTACGAAAGCCAATACCCTCAGGTTTGGCTAAAAAACAACCATCCAAAAACTGATCTTCTAACAACAAATTCTATCCATAAGCTATCTTCTATCTTCTATCTTCTATCCATAAGGGTCTCGAACATCTGGGCCTCGAGCTGGCACGGGGTTCTATATGATGATCTTCTGAAGCTCTTCAATAATAAGCCTTCAACAACGAAAAGGCAACAGTCTTATCTGAAATTGCATTTAAAAATATCAAAACTCTTTAACAAAACACCAGGGACCAACCAATAGTATGATAGTAAAGTTATTAGTATGGGTACTGACATATATCCTATCGAAACCGCCTCGATTAGAGCTTTTCAACAATATAACTCTTTCATATATACCCCCCCCCACTGTATTTCCACTGTAGTTACCATATGGTATCTCCCGTGGGTCTCCGCTCCAACCCTAAAGACTCTCCGACTCTCCTTCTACTACTACAACTACTACTACTACTACTACTACTACTACTACTACTACTACTACTACTACTACTACTACTACTACTACTACTACTACTACTACTACTACTACTACTACTACTACTACTACTACTACTACTACTACTACTACTACTACTACTACTGCTACTACATATGGGATCTATGGATATCACTTCTATAGTATACTGAATTCGGATCCAGCACACATTCTTTCTCTATTTCCTTCTCGCGGGAACTTTTGAAACATTCTATTTGGTTTCACATTCAAATTTATACATGCTTACCTCGCGGACAGCAAGCAGGCACGCTGGCAGTTTGCCTGCTGTCACTTGACGTGACAGCACACGAATGAGCATGTCAGGTGACAGCAGGCGTTGCCATTCGAAAGTTTCACTTTCTCATCTAGGTTAGCCGCTATAACTATGAAATAAAATTATCAGAGCGATAAAAATAATATATTCGAGAAGCTCTATAGCTGTAATATTGTACCAGCTATATGAAAATATTTAAAAAGAAGATTTGCGAGTGCACTTGCGAGATGGAAAGGAGGGGTGGGAGATAGAACGGGCCCCGGGGACTGGTATGCGTCCGAAAAAGGCTTATATCTCGAAAACTACTGAACCAAATTTAAAAAATGAATATGTTTTGGAATCAGCATGAACTGGGGCATCACACTGGCGTTAAAAAAAGTTAAAAAATCAAAGGAATCAAAACTCGATTTTTGAGATTTTGGCCGGAATTGGCTTATTTTCAGCGAAATTTGGAAAATCGAACCGAAAGTTTTCAACACTTATATATTCGTAAAGAGGATAAAATGAGCAAGAAAATGATATAACATACGTAAAAATGGATTACTAAGAGAAAAGTTATTAAACCAAACAACTTTGAAATTTCGAAAATTTTGCGAAAATCGACCCTGATTTCGGGCTCTACATTGCCCTCGCATTCTCTTGTTTGGCAATGCTTTGAAAATATAGTTATATTGCCGTTGGAAGCGTGAGTTTTAGTTTATTTTGATACCAAAAACTTGTATGTTTTGTACTTTAAATTGGTCGAATTTAGTCGAAGTTTGACAAAAATGGCAAATTTTTACCCCTAAACCGACAGTTTTTTGGAAAATTTGGATGTAAATTAACAAAAGTGATAATATTTCTATAAAAATTCAAAAAGTACGATATCACCACATTAAAATGAGCTATCATACGCTTCCTAAATCGTCTTTTTCAAAAAGTTATAAGGAAATGACTTTCATGAAGTTCGACAGTTTTTTCCTTTAAGGCGAGAGTTATTTGAAAATTTTGTATTAAAATCAGCTTATTGGCAATTGTCTCTACCTGAATTCAAAGAGTACATCATTAGTGCAACAAAATGCGCTATCATACATCTTCTATCTCGTTTTCTTCAAAAAGTTATAAGCAAACGGTTTTCATGAAGTCCGACTTATTGATCACCTAACTCGACAGTTGATTGAAATTTTTGTATAAAAATAAGCATATTGGCATTTATTCCTACCTGTATTCAAAAAGTACGTTATCAGAGCAACAAAATGCGCTATCATACACTTTCTATCTTGTTTTTTTCTAAAAGTTATAAAAAAACGTTTTTCATAAATTCCGAAATTTTGTTCACATAACTCGTCAGTTCTTTAAAAATTTCGTAATGAAACCATCATTTTGGACTTTATTTCTACATGTATTTAAACAGTACGTTTTTAGTGCAGCAAAATGCACTATCATACCTTTTTTATCCCGTTTTCTTCAAGACGTTATATACAAACGTTTTTCATGAAGTCAGACAACTTGATCACCTAACTCGACAGTTGATTGAAAATTTTGTTTAAAAATAAGAACATTGGCAATTATTTCTACATGAATTCTAACAGAAAACTATAAGAGCAACAAAACGAGCTGTCATACTTTTTCTATCTCTTTTTCTTCAAAAAGTTATAAACAAACGTTTTTTATGAAGTCCGACAAATTGACCACCTAACTTGACAGTTGATTGAAAAATTGAAAGTTTTGTATAAAAATAAGCAAATTGGCATTTATTTCTACTTGAATTGAAAATTGAAAAAGTACGTTATCAGAGCATCAAAACGGGCTATCATACACTTTCTATCCCGTTTTCTTCAAAAAGTTATAAACAAACGTTTTTCATGAAAACCGAAGTTTAACACACTTAACTCGACAGTTCTTTAAAAATTTCGTATAGAAATCATCATATTGGCCTTTATTTCTACATGTATTTAAACAGTACGTTTTTAGTGCAGCAAAATGCACTATCATACCTTTTTTATCCCGTTTTCTTCAAGACGTTATATACAAACGTTTTTCATGAAGTCCGACAAATTGATCACCTAACTCGAGCGTTAGTTGAAAATTTTGTATAAAAATCAGCATATTGGAATTTTCATATAAACTAAAAAAACATGTTACTTAAGCAACAATATGAGCTATCATATACCTTCTATCATGTCTTTTTCAAAAAGTTATAAACGAATGTTTTTTTAAAACATCGTCATTTTCTCCGCCTAATTCGACAGTGCTTTGAAAATTCCAGTTTCACTTGCATTCAACTGATCTTTTGATAAAATTGCAAGTATAATTTGAAAGTAGGTTACAGCGAGAGTTCAATAATTTAGGTTGGGGGGTCGATTTTTTGCTCCATCATATAGAAAAAATGGTTTGAAAATAAAATTTTTTGATATTCTCACTACTGTTGTCTTCTTTCAATACTTTCCAGTTTTATTTGTATCCAAGTGATTTTTTTTGGAAAATAGCAAGTATACTTTTAAAGTAAGTTATTACAAGATTTCGAAAATCTAGGTTGGAGGGTCGATAATTTGCTCAATCATACAGAAAAAATGGTTTGAAAATAAAATTTTTTGATATTCTCACTTCTGTTGTCTGCTCTCAACATTTTCCAGTTTTATCTGCATCCAACTGATTTTTTTTGAAAAATTGCAAGTATACTTTTAAAGTAGATTACTACAAGAGTTCGAAAACCTAGGTTGGGGGGTCGATAATTTGCTCAATCATATAGAAAAAATGGTTTAAAAATAAAATTTTTTGATATTTTCACTACTTTTGTCTGCCTTCAACAGTTTCCAGTTTCAATTGCATCCAACTACTTTTTTGAAAACTTGCAATAATCATTTGAAAGTAGATTACAGCAAGGGTTCAAAAATTTATGTTGGGGTTCGATAATTTGCTCCATCATATAGAAAAAATGGTTTAAAAATATTTTTTTGTTATTTTCACTACTTTTGTTTGCTTCCAAATCTTTCCAGTTTCACGTGCATGCAACTGATTTTTCTGAAAAATTGCAAAAATATATTGAAATTACAGCAAGAGTTCAAAAATTTAGGTGGGGGGGTCGATTATTTGCTCCATCATATAGAAAAAAAAATTGTTTAAAAATATATTTTTTTGTTATTTTCACTACTCTTGTTTGCTTTCAAATCTTTCCAGTTTCACTTGCATGCAAATGATTTTTTTGAAAAATTGCAAGTATACTTTTAAGATAGATTACTACAAGAGTTCGAAAACCTAGGTTGGGGGGTCGATAATTTGCTCAATCATATAGAAAAAATGGTTTAAAAATGAAATTTTTTGATATTCTCACTACTTTAGTCTGCCTTCAACACTTTCCAGTTTCAATTGCATCCAACTATTTTTTTTTGAAAATTTGCAATAATCATTTGAAAGTAGATTACAGCAAGAGTTGAAAAAAACTTAGGTTTGGGGGTCGATTATTTGCTCCATCATATAGAAAAAATGGTTTAAAAATGAAATTTTTTGATATTCTCACTACTTTTGTCTGCTTTCAACACTTTCCAGTTTCATCTGCATCCAACTGATTTTATTGAAAACAATATGGATACTTCAGCCCACAACAAAATTTCACATAATTTAACGCTTTTTAGCGTTGACACCTAGACCTGGGGTCGAATAGCGGTGAATTATTTTTTTTCACCGCATTCACCGCATTCACCGCATTTCTTACATCAATTTGCCATAATAGTCTATGCGGTGAATTTTCGTAAGAAATGCGGTGAATTTGGTGGTGAATTTTCGTAAGAAATGCGGTGAAAAGCGGTGAATTATTTTTTTTCACCGCATTTACCGCAATCACCGCATTTCTTACGAAAATTCACCGCATTCACCGCATTTCTTACGAAAATTCACCCTAAAACCTCGACCCGGGTGATAAAAAGTCATCTTGTGAAATGTGAAGAAATTTTTCTGCAATTTAGAGAGGCTCATCACAAGTTGCCCGCCATCTATCTGAGTGCACCAACTATCTGACCGGACATGTTCCTAATAGCTGTGATCATGCCATGAGCTCCTTTTTTAGGATACGCGTGAGTTCGCCATCCAGATGTGCAGTGAAGAGATGCTAGAACCTATTGAAGAGTAGGAAAATACTTCACTTGAAACTGAAATCACTAAACAGATCTGCCCATGAAACTTCCGTCGTCTTTTTAACTTTTTAACTTCCGTCGTCTTTTCAGATTTCGAATATGCTTAGAAATCAGTAATGTATCTCTGCATCAATTTTTTGTTTAACATCCGCGCGGCAACAAAAGTGATGTTCAAGATGCATTGAACTTCTTATTTTATCAGTGAAATATAGTATTTTTTAAGCAGTGAGCTGATGTTAGACAGAAAGAGTATTATCACTGGACATAAATATATCACTCTGGTTGCTTCTAACTCAAAAGCTGAACAACTGAAATAAATCAATTTTTTATCTAATTAACAGAACAAATCATTAAAAAATTGAACCGAAACCATA
>NW_027449472.1:5000-24354 GCF_964194025.1 Convolutriloba macropyga | reverse complement strand
AAGCCGTTTTTGATAAAATCAATGCAAAAAGTGCCAAAAAGCAATCCTATCTAGACTAGGGGAGGTTACAGCCTCTATCGGAGCTCCAGGCTTATGCGTGAAAACGACAAACGAGTTCAAAAAAGAGAACTAAAAAAGTGGCAATTTTCAGCGCATTTCTTACAATATTTTTGAAATTTAATTTTCAGCGTTTAGAAGATATTACGAACGTTACAAAAAACTTAACTTAACCGCTAAGCTTGGGGCCAATTCAATAAGACGAAAACGATTCCAAAGACACTGAGAAATTGAAAGAATTTGTTATTCTATTTTTAACAAACACTAATTGAAATATTTGAAAGATATGATAAAAGATGCAAGTTATAAAACATCTGTATTTTTGGGTTTCGGTCTGTAAGATCTAATATGGCCGTAGTTCACTAAAGTGTAATAATAACAATTATAATAAATGGGTCGTCTGCTTTGAAATTAATTTCTGATTTTTTTCTTTGGTTATGCTGCTGTTTGGTTTGTTGTTACCAACCCTGTGATAAAATTCTTGATGAACTGTGAGAAATAACACGATACAATAAATGAAAATTTCACTGAAATCACGTATTTTGTCTTGCAGTAATCTGTTAGATTTGATCTGTTCTCAGCAATGAAAAACAACACAAGAATAGCAACATTATGACTAATTTATCTTCAGTTATTATTAAACGCATGTCTTTTTTACATCAGAGAACCAACAAAAACAGCAATTTTTTTAATGTAACGATATTTTGAAGTTTAGGTTTTAAAAAATGGTTTTAGTTGTTTTTGTGCTTGAAACTTTATGTAACCTGTTGTTAGGCTATATGCAACAACTATACCGATTGAAGTTCAACTAAAACAGGTTAGTGAGGGAAAGAAATAAAAAAATAGCCAATTTTTCGCATTGATTTTTTATTACGGATTTTGAATATTTTGAAGTAGTGCCGCAGTTGATAATTTTCTTATAACACCACCGGATTGATCTTTCTTGCATATATAGCTCAATAAAAGCCATACAAAATTTTCTTATATGATCTTGCCAAGATTTCCATAAATGACTCGTATATGGTATCCAAGAATCCGGAACGCTTATTTGTGCGTTCTTTCAACACCCATACATCGGTTATGCAGCAGACTAAGCTTCAAGTGCCTTACACGACTAAAGGCATATCGGTAAAATAACTGGTTATGGTTCTTATAGGGTCCATACATGGTTTGTTAATGGTCCATACATGGTGATCACATGGTCCTTACACGGTTCTTGAATGGTGATTATTCGGTTCCTACATGTTTCATACATGTTTCGGTTCATTCTTGTTCCATACATTGTTTTCCATACAAAGGGTTCTTGAATAGTTTTTTTTAAAATAGTTTTTATATGGTTTATACTTGTTTTATACATCGCTCTTACATAGTTGCCAGATGGTTTTCAAACGTTTTTTTAATGATTCTTGTACGGTACATGAATCTTCTTGTGTGGTCCCTGCATAGTTCTTTATTGATTTCTATATGGTATCCAAGAATCCTATATGAAATATTTGCTCCTTATCAATGGCTACTAACTGTTTTTTTAAAACAAAAAACAACTTTTATTAAAGTATTTGCAATTATAATTATCGTGTTTGCAACTGTTTTTCATTTATTTTTGCATAGTTATGTTGTTGATTTGAACATCAGTCTCTTTTAGAAAACATTTTGCATTTTTTTGGTACCAATTTACATATAGTTTTTGAGCAAATCAAGCAACTAATATATCAAAGCTTACAAAAGTTCATATAGAAATAAAAACATTTTTAACGATTAAACTGAAAAATTAAATTGATCGGAATAATCGAGCAACATTTTTAATCAAAGCGAAATTCTTTGCGAGTTCATTTAAATGTGATTGTGTACATTATTTTGTTGCAGTTATGAGAAAATTGACAAAGATCTTTTATTTCTCAAATTTCTGTTTGTTTTTTTATGAGAAAAAGTCTTGTTACAAAGTCAAAAGTTCTTTTTGTTTATTGTTTTGTTTGTTAGCAAAAATTTTGAGATCGATTTCTTGGCAACATAAGAAAGACTATTTATCTTTATGGTCTTGAATATGGATGCGAAACAATGAAAATTTTCAATTGACCGAGGTTGTTTTTCGGAAAGCTTAATGCAGTCACAGATTGTTGGTTGATGTGTTCTCCGTATTTTTTTTCCCAACTTTGGTTGATTTTTACGGTTTTACATGGCGTTATGCATATAAATGGTCTTGCATAAGGTTTTAAGATACCATAAGTTTTTGTTTTTATAAAAGTGTCTTGACGAGTTTTTCACCATTCAAAGTTCAATGCTTGTTTGTTCTAAGAGTTATATAGTGAATAATTATATATTGATTATTTTCATGGTCAACTATATGGCTGACAAGTTGCTATGAACTTCGTGTATGGCTTTGATATAGTTGACAACATAGGCCTATGGTGGTCAACCCGGGCATCTGGTGATGCGCAGATTGTGATCTTGCAAGTTTCCTGCAAGAAGATTCAAAACCTGCTAGATTCTACCAAGAAATGGATATTGCCTAAAAAAATCAAACAAAAGGTGGTCCTTTATGGCTCTAGGACAAGAGTTAGAGGTAAAGTTGTGACTTTATAACAGATTTCATGACTTTAGAACAAATACGTCATCTCAAAGTACTCTATAAAACAAACACTAGCCAATAACGGTAAATTATAAATGATTAAATTAATGCTTAAATAAATCATGCATAAATCATGCTTATTGTTCCCTGTCTTAATGAAATCGTCAGCCAGTAGACAAAAGTCATAAATAATCAGAACATAGATAAAACATACATAAAAGAGGCACAGCTCATCAACACGCATTCACGCACAATAATTGACACCAGGCCGTCCGACTTGTCGAAAACTTCAAACCAGCAACAGGGTGCAACTGTACAATCTTAATTAACTCAGTGATACAGAAAGAGATTTTATTGAACTCATCTTAAAACCAGGCCAACGAATGAACGATCAAGATTTTGTGCTATTCCAAAATTAATTATCTTTGCAACAAAAAAGTTTGGAGTTTCTTACTAGGAGTTCTTATTTATTATCGGATGTAACAAAACAGCTCCTCCACCTTTCATTCAAATATACACCGTATATGCGACAGAAAAAATGGTAGATACGTGGTCTGTGGATTTTTAGGAGGGAAAACCGAAGCTTTTTATTTCCTTTTTTTTCAATTCTCACTCAAAAATGCAATGAGTTTTTAGGCTGCCCATTGATGCCTTATGGTTTAATAACAGATTTTGAGAGCGGAGTCATTCCTGCAGTCAAAAGTTTCTTTTCGTTATCGCAACACATGGGGTTGTGGTTTCATTACTGTCAATGCGTTTATCAAAAAATTCAAGAACTAGGTTTCACATCATCCCATCGAACTAACGAAAGTTTTAAAAAAGTGCTAACAGACATTTTGCTTTACAATTTTTACCGCTGGATCAACTTATTAGTTCTTTCACATTGTATGTTTCTTCGCCCACTCAAATCGACCTTTTTAGAAGTTGTGCAAATTTAAAAAATGTTTTTGATTATGTTTGGGATAATTAGATTCTTGGCCCTAACTCCATTGATAAGTGGAATGTTTTTGACCGACCGGAAAATTTACGCACAACAATTATCTGTGAGGGGTGGAATTTGTCTTGGAACAAAGAAATTGGGAAAACAAAACCAAAATTATGGAAATTTGTATCCCAACTTCAGCATCAGGAGCTTCATACCACTTGAAATTATTGTAGAAACTTATCGGGACGCCATTGAGAACTGTTTTAGAACTGTTCCTTAAGTTTATTTTCGGTTTAATTCGCTTTCTCTAATACTCAATTCCGATTGGTTAATAAATTCAAAATCTTTCCGATCTGTTGTTCCAATTTTCGCTTTCGATCTGTTGTCTTTCGATCTATTGTCTTGAATTTATTAAAACACCAAATTAATTTTAATTGAGTCTCTGAAACATTACAAAATAACTGACCATAAAAGTTTCCTCGATATTTTCCACGTTTCCATATTTTCACCATTGGATGGTCACTATGCTAAACTGTACTAAAAAATTCTAAGCAAAAGTTTATAATTAACAAACATTAAGTTTTAGAGCTCAAGAAATTTCTAAGGCAAAAGGTCAGCAAAAATTTGCAGGAGCTCAAACTGCAAGTTACAATTTGGATTACAATATTTTTGATAAGGTAGTAATGCTTTTTTCGTACTCAGACAGCTTGTTAAAAGAACTCCAGGATAACTCTCCGTTGCGTGATCAGCTAAAAAGTTTGAAAGTTAAATTTTGAACCACTGAGTTAAAAGATAGTAAAACTCTTTTCATAACTTGACATGCCTCAGCAGGCAGTATTTGATTACTTGGAACTCTTTCAACCTCTTATATGATCTTCAAATACCTGTCAATATATAAAAATTGATTCAATTGACGCCACTTTGGAACACTTAACCAAATAAATTAAAGAATTGAACTTGGTACACTCCCTGTGTTGTTACTCATTTCTACGCATAGGTTCGAACGGGGTGGACATCATTCAATCTCTCCTAGGATGTTTTTTGCGCAGTCTAAATCTTGATACACAAACAGTGATACTTGTAAGTTTGTATATATCTCTTGATGTTCTCATTCAGTATCATAGCAAAACAATTGATATAATTTCCCATTTTTTATTGTGTTTCGTATCACCGATATCAAGTTTTGTTTCACTTAGATGAAAATTGAGCCAAAATGTTTACTTATGCTGTGAAGGCTGTGCCCTCTATTTGTTCAAAACGTTCTGCCTCATTTTCAGCGAAATCTTGTTCCTTTCAAATATTTGGGAAGCAGTCCCATTTTTTCATGTGCTTTTGTATAGACCGATTGAAATTGACTAAAAACAGCTGCTTTAAATGTTCAATTCGGTTTATTTTAGGTCAGGACAACGATATAAAATACATATTTGCGTAGAATAACATAACCACATTAATATGCCGATTCTAGCGTTTATCAAGCATCAATGCAATTTCTTTTATTTCAACAAAGTTTCCACCTGCAATATTTCAGAAATGCTCCTGTTCAGTAAATATTTAATTTGGATTCTCAAGTTCTTCGAAAATCAAGTTTGATAACCTTTTAAAACGAATATGAAAGCGTTTTACTATATAATGTTAACCATTATCACTTCAACCAATTTCTCTTTAAGCAGAGCCAAATTAGTACGGGAAAGTGAAGCTTACCGAATTCCCAAAAATTACTACCCTTTCAAACAGTTAATTACTCTTACTTATTACTCGCAAGATCTAAAGATTGAGGGAGAAACTACGATTTACGTGAACAGCGTTGATAAACACAACTTTCACCAAATTATAATTCACGCTTACAATCTGAATATTTCAGGATTAGAAATTACTACCCTTGAAGGGTGCTTAGTAGAAAGTACATATTATTATAACCAGGATTACGAAACTTTAGTTATAACTTTGAATATTGACAAATTACCCCATTCAGTTTTGAAAATTCGTATCAGTTATAACTTTCAAATTAAGTTAGGGTCATACACAGGAGTTTATGAGCCCTTTTCCACGGGTCCGCCTTATCAATTGGTGACTATGTTCGAACCCTGCTTTGCTAGAAAAGTTTTCCCAACTTTTGATGATCCCTATTTCAGATTTAACTTCACCTTTACTCTCAAGTTGTTACAAGATACGGACAAAATTCTGGAAACGGTCCTTTTTAACACACCTTTAATAGCAGAACGTTCAATTAAGAACTGGCGGCTGTATGAGTTTGAGTCAACCGTTCCAGTTCCAGCTTATCTGGTTGGTTTTGCAGTTTTGAACAAACATGTTCATCGAAAATTACTGGAGTTTGAGTATTTCGGAATTCCGATCAGATTTTTTCAAAGAATATCTATTTATCATCGTTACAAGTTTTTGCAGCACAAAAAAATTCGAGATGCTGTTAAGCAAATAGTTCTGTTCACTCTTTCCTACTGCGAGAGCCATTTTGAGATTCCATGGAAAATGTCTAAGAAGATTGATTTCCTGCTGACAAAATTGGGGAAAAGAAATACTTGGGGTGGAATGGAAAATGTTGGGCTAATAACAATTGATGCGACACAGTACTGGCACTGTACAAACCCTGTAACTACAATAAGGTGGCATTTTGTTTCAACACTATCAGAATATTCAGAATATTCATGTTTTGATTATTAATAAGTTATCGATGACATTGTGGAAAACTGCACCCGAAAGAGTTGAACAATTATGAGTAAATTTCCTCGATCTTGTCACCCTTTTTCACGAACTTGTTTAAAATCAGAGGGTTATAAGCGCGTGTCGTCATTTGTGACAGTATGCGAGATTAGTTCAAATTTCGTTGCCTCAAGTTTCAAAATGTCTGCCAAAATTATTCACGGCGCATGTATTTGAGCAAGCGTGGACAACAGGAATAAAATTTTTTCACCCTTGTCCTCACCCCTACCCGGGTTGCCCATCATATAACTTTCCTTGATTTCATACAAGGTCATATATGATCCCCGGTAATCATACAAGGTCATATAATAATAATAATAATAATAATAATAATTAATAATTGTGGTTTCTGCGTAATCGCAGTGGAACAGCATTAGGCCTACAGTAGCCTGTTTTCAGCTGCCCTTTTTCTTATTATTCCCCACATTTCAGACTGATATTTTCATTAGCAGCATTGCTCTTTTTTTTGGTGACTATAGCCACTTTTTTTTGCGTCTGAAACTTTCACGTGGTACCATCATATATGATTTGTATGATTTTCCGGTAATCATACAAGTTTCATATAAAAAAAATTAGTTGTAAACGAGTAAACGAGTCACACTTATCCACGCCGTCACTGCCATCCAAGGTGATATAATGGAAATGGTTTCCGTTTAAACACACTGTGAGCGTGATAATGCTCTTCGGCCTTATTATTGAATACCAAGACAAAATCTATTGAAATCTTTAATTTTCCGAATTTCCAAAATTATAGTCTCAAATTGATCAACATCGATACATTCCCGCGACTTTGGTTACAGTTGTGCAACAAGATATTTATCGTAATACCTTTGCGCAATTTACATACAAAAATGGTTTGAAACGGGGAAACTCCAAGCTGTAAATAATATAAGAGAATTAAAGTCAAACTATGGACGTCTTATCAAAACAAATTTAGTGACTTCTTGAATGATATTAAGAATTAAAAAAGGGTTCTACTTCTTTTCACCCCTATTCATTTAACCCCCTATCATTTAACCCCGATTTTTTTACCCCTCTATCATTTAACCCCTCTATCATTTCATCCCTCTATCATTTCATCCCGTCACTTAGAAGTCGACATTAAAGGCATGTTTTGTCATAATTAAGTGGATAAATAAGTCCCACGCTCGGTTGTGATTGTTTCATATCAAGTCTCACGGGCCGCTGAGGCATGGCCATGGCCCGCGAGGCTTGGCCAACTGATTATATTGCTAATTTAATTATCCTTATTTTATAAAGATTTAAATCGGGGTGAAATGATAGAGGGGTTAAATGATACAGGGGTGATTTAATCGGGGTTAGATGATAGGGGGTTAAATGAATAGGGGTGAAAAAGCGGGACACCTTAAAAAAGTACATTGGGGGATAGAATAAATAAAAGGAAATTGGTCCCTCTACACTCCCAGCATATAATTATCAAAAAAAGAATTAAATACAAATTTGTATATTGCAGCTTAAAATCTTTTTCACTAACCTGATCGAATTACAGTGCCCGTAGTGAGAAAGAAAAGTTTTGCCCGTGAATCGTGCAGACATGAAATTACAAACTTTGCCTACAAAAAATGCAATTAGTTCACATCTTAGCTCTTTAAAAATTGAAATTTTTGATTTTCGCTTAAAATGATTTTTTTCTTAGAGTAGTTTTCAATTGACATGAAGAGTTCTCGGTAACTTCTTAAAGATCTCTGTAAACAAAGCAAGTATTCAGATGAACTTCGCTTTCCAGGTCATTTAATTCAACCAAAGCGTATAAACTAAAAATGGACAAACAAAGTCTGCTTGGGGTATTTAGTTCAGCTACTAAATGGCATCAAAGAAGCTCTGTACGTACGAACATAACGTTCCCGCTGACCATAATTCACAAAATTTGGCTCAAAAGCAAACACGATTAACAGTGGATGGAAGATATAAAAATAATCGAACGTTTCTTATTGATTTCATTTAAAAAAATAGTTAAAGTTGGGAGTGAAAAGAGCCGAGCCAACACCAAAAAATTCTCTTTAACAAACTCAAAAAGTTTTCATTAAACATAAGAAGAAATTCGTTGATCTAGGCTTGCATACTTGCTATATTCATTCAAAACATCTTGATTGGCACAAAAATTGAAGATCAAGAATTTAAATTTTCAATTAGCAAGTTTTACAAGCAAAAATACTTTCTTTCCAAAAAAAAATAATCACTAAATACAACAATTTCATTATATTTTGCAATTTCTGCATTTTATGTTAGAGCTGCGCAACATATAAAAGCGCAAAAATTTCACAATATTCTGTTGGAAACAAAATAGGAAAAATGAAGTCCATGATCAAGTGAAAAAAACAATAGAATTTTTTAGTCGTCATTTCGCCGCGAATGTTAATGAAATTTAAGGTTCTTATGACAACGTGACCTATGAGAAATTTGTGCCACGTTCTGAAAAAAAAGAAAAAGAAACAATAATACGACCTAAACGTAATGAATGTAGGAGATGAGTAAAAACAATACAAATTTTAATGTTTCAGCTCCTGTAACAATTAAGCAATTTTTAACGTTAACAAAATAATCATTTCCTTTCAAGCTTGGATTCAAGCGCACTATAATCTAGCACTCTTTGTTAAACTTTCTAGGCTTTGAAGATTGATTTCAAGGAACTATTTGAGGAAATAACAATTAAAAAGTTTATTTTGGTTCTCCACATGCATAAATTAGCCTATTTGGTGTTTATTATGTTTACCAATAAAACAAATGACTGAAGAATATGTTTTGTGCACGCATACAAAAAAAAACGCTTTATTAGAGAAAGTTGGACCTAAAATGCAACAAGGCGGCTCGTTAATGTGCGTTCGCACATGATGTTCCGACCCGAGCTCATCTACATTTTTGACTAAATTGTCAACCAAATGAAGAGATAACAAAAATATATGCTTGAGTTTAAAACAATCGTTACACAACCTAGCTACTAATTGAATTACATAATGCCATGACTCCTTACAGCGCCAAAGTGATCTGACATTAAAGAGATTACGCGACAAATAAAACAAACAACAAAATTAGCAAAAACAAAAATTTCACGGCAAAAACGGAATATCTAAATTTAAAAGCACCTAGTAACAACGTCAAAAGGCAGTCAGATTAAACCTTAACTACACAAATTTACTTTTTCCTAACTATACAGCAGACGGAGAGTTTTCTTAATGAGACTAGGTAACAAGCCGACAAAAAGAACGAACAGTGAGGCGAAACTTATAAATTAATCAACATTTTTTACACCACAAAATTTCAAAAATCATTAGCTTTTAACTAAATAATCCTTGATAAATTACTAAAAAGTTTTTACAAAACCAAAAGGACCTGTCTTTGGTTAGACTAAGCCATAGAAACGAACACAAAAAAAATAAAAAAATTGCAAACGATTTGCGAAAACACAAACTATTGCTACCATTAAAATCATTAGCTATCATGTGAAAATTATGTATTTTTATTTCAATTGTTTTCTACTAATTCAGTTGAAAGATTTACACTGAGAGATTAAATAAGTTTACTTGGGCCACATTTTAAAACCATTGGGATCTGTTATTACGCGATTGTTCTGAAAGAAGAGAAAGAAACACAAAAATTGGCCACACAATAAACGTTCAGAAAAACGCATATTGTCCAACAAACAAAATACTCGTGAAAAATAATATCAACAGATATGTTATTTCTTGAAATACAAGAATTTGGGTGGGACCTCTCATTGATGAAAAAAATTACAATTTGACGAAAAGAACCACAAAAACTGAAAAGTTGGAAAAATAATTCAAAATGGTTACCATAAACATTGAGACTATTCGCTGTAAACTGACTGCTTCGGGTAACATCAATCATTCATTCCTTAATCATTTAATCCCTATGAGACGTGTCATCAATTTACGTCTACCTAAAGAACAAAAACAGCAAAATCACGAAAAAATTGAGCGAGAAAAGAGTCGAAGACGTTAGAAAAATGAACTTTTCACTAAAATCTTTTCTTTTTTCTCTTATTTTTAAGAGCAATGGAATTTCTTTTTTTAATCATTATAATTTCAAAATATCAACAATTATGAACAAATACATTGGAACCACGAAATTATCGAGAAAACATGTATTATCAACGACATTAAATTCATTAGCTTTCAACGGAAGCCATTGAATACGCTAAATTATGCCTCAATGGGACAAAAAGTTTGTTTACCAATCATTTTTCATCAATAAGACTTTACAACAAGTTACTGACTATGAAAAAAAAACAGAGACAGGCAAAAACCAAAAACTGAGTAGAAAAGCGCCATTAGAAAATGTCGAAGCAATTCAACTCGTAAGCTCTTCTCTGAAAACTTTATCTATGATTCTTGGAACTTCTTCTCTAAACCAATGGGGACTATCAGCAGTAGGTTGAGGTGATAAGAATTCGAAAGGATCCAAAAATAAAATAAAAGTACCCGAAAATTAAAAAAAAAATTAATAAATCTCGTGGCATTGAAGTTTTAAAACTGTTAGGTAGAAGATAAAACCGCTAACCAGATTATTTTTGGCTGCAGAAGAACGGAAAGGGATTCTGTTTGTACTGATATTGATCAAGACTTCAAGAAAAAAAATAGGATTGGTTAATCAAAAAAATTTTCGAAAAATTATTTTTAAACTCATAACAGCCAATAAACTCAAAATCTTTCAACGGAGCTCAACAACTACGCTCAGATATAAGCCGATGGGAGATAGAGGCTGTTTGTCATGCGCAGAAAAATAACAAGATATCACAATAAGTCTCATGACTGTGAAAACAATAACAAAAACAGGCAAAAACAAAAATTCAGTAGAAAAGTGCGAGAAGAAAGTGTCGAAACCAATTAAACCATTAGCTTTTCCCTGAAAGATTTATCTGTGATGCACTGAACATCCTCTTTAAACCAATGGGGCTGAAATTTTTTTTGATAATGTGTAAAATGTTTGGATTATGTGATAAGAGTTTAAAAGTAACCATTAATACAAAAATATACAAAAAAGTTAAAAAAAAAAGAATTGAAATCTTGTGTCATTGAAGTCGTATAACCATTAGTTAGAAGATAAAAACGCTAACACGATTACTTTTAGTTGCAATAGAAAGCAAGTGGGTCCTGTCAATACTGACACTGAATAACAGTTCACGAAAAACTTTAAAATTTGTTAGTGTTCAAAAAAATTTTTCGAAAGCCTTCAACGGAAGTCTATAAATACGCTCAATGATGTCCCAATGGGAGTACAATCATGTTGGTCATGCATAGGTAATCAATAAGATATCACAATAAGTCTTATGACAAAAACAACAACAAAACAGGCAAAAACCAAAAATTCAAAAGAAAAGTGCGAGAAGAGGGTGTCGAAGCCATTTAAACCATAAGTTTTTCTATGCAATTTTTATCTGCAATCCACTGAATATACTCTGTAAGCCAATGGGAGATATAAATATTTGGATAATGTGATAAGATTTCAAAACTAACCAATAATACAAAAATATACAATTTTTTTTTAGTTTTTTGAAACCCTGTGTCATTGAAGTTATATAACTAATAGTTAGAAGTTAAAATCGCTAACAAGTTTAAATTTGGTTGCAGTAGGTAGGAGGAGGGTGCTGTCACCCATGTACTGACTTACAGTTCAAGATAATAAGTTTATGATTCTTTAATGTTAAAAAAACGAAAAATTATTTTTTATTTCTTAACAGCCATTAGCTGTCCCCTCAAATTACTAGATATGTTCATTTAATGCTCATTATGGATCAAATTACACTGTTAGTCGAAGAATCAATGCCATAGGACTCCAAAAAAATAGTAGAACCTCAAAAGGAAACTAAAAATTTCATTTAAAATTACGAAAACTCAGAATCGAAGCCAAAAAAACATGAGCAATTCCTTGAAAACGAGGTTTCTTGTTCATTGGGCTTCATTTGAATGTAAAGGAGGTTTGTCATTAATATGAACTCAAAATAAAAAGTGATTTGTCTCTAGGTGACTTAATAATGCAAAATAGAAAAATTTTATTAAAAAAAAGAGCTCTCAAATAGAATTCGAATTTTTTTTTGATAGTGAACTTCCCTATGAGACCAGAACTAGTATTTTTTATCGCCTTTAGTCTATTAGGACTAATTTGGTCCATTTTTTGGCGTGAAATTCATTTTTGAAACACTATTTTCATAGAAAATGTTTTAATTTTGAGAAAAATTACACTAAACGTGAACAAATATCCCGTGTTCACACAAAACTTCAATCCTCGATAACTCCTCTAAAACCTTTTTAATTTTGAATTCTACGCTGGGCCAGCTTTTTAATGATACCACTCACTTTTTTCTACGACGAATATATCGATCGGCCAAAATTGACTGAACAAAAAAAAACCGTTTGAGTATATAGTACCTCCCCCCCACAAGTGGGGTCGGAACAAAAAAAAACTGTCGCCATGAGAAGTCGCAGCTCTTTAACTATACTGAAGCTACATTGTTTTTTGAACAAAACAAGAGAATGAAATGTCAGTTATTGTTGAAAGTAGATCAAAACTGGACAGAAGGCGACAAAAATGAAGATTTTTCTATTTTTTTAAATATTTTTTTTATGCGACCCTTTCCTACATTGGACAAAGTTGAACCAGATATCGAATAACTAAACTTCATGGGTCGCGTTTGTCTCTAGTTATTTCTTAGATATGACTACAGATTATCAGTTGACAATAAAAATTCTTCTCCTCTTACTTGGTAAATAGACTCATGAAAAAATAATTCTTAACTGCTGATTTGATTTTTGATGGACGCAATTTTTACTCCGCAATAAATTTGATTGAGGAAAAACCCAGCGCCTAAATAGGGTTGAGCAAAAGTCTAGCTTAAATTTTTGGAGCCGAGCAAATGTCCAGGGTGACAAAATTTGGCCGAGCATGGTGTTTCATAGGTCGAGGTCTAGACCATAGACACTATAGAGCAGTATTTGATGATGAGGCGTTTACAATTAGCAAAATTGGAAAAAAATGGTGTCTGAAAACAAAGTTAAAAAAGCCCAAAAATGAGGCAAAGAACGGCTTAAAACATTAAGCAAATCAGTTTGAGAAAACTTAGCAGAATTAGATAACTTTGGCGTGAAATTTATTTTTGAAACACTATTTTCATAGAAAATGTTTTAATTTTGAGAAAAATTACACTAAAAGTGAACAAATATCCTGTGTTCACACAAAACTTCAATCCTCGATAACTCCTCGAAAAAAAAACGAAAATCAAAAAAATCTTTTTGATTTTGAATTCTACGCTGGGCCAGCTTTTTAATGATACCACTCACTTTTTTCTACGACGAATATATCGATCGGCCAAAATTGACTGAGCAAAAAAACCCGTTTGAGTATATAGTACCTCTCCCCCACAAGTGGGGTCGGAACAAAAAAAACTGTCGCCATGAGAAGTCGCTGCTCTTTAACTATACTGAAGCTACATTGTTTTTTGAACAAAACAAGAGAATGAAATGTCAATTATTGTTGAAAGTAGATCAAAACTGGACAGAAGGCGACAAAAATGAAGATTTTTCTATTTTTTTAAATATTTTTTTATGTGACCCTTTCCTACATTGGACAAAGTTGAACCAGATATCGAATAACTAAACTTCATGGGTCGCGTTTGTCGCTAGTTATTTCTTAGATATGACTACAGATTATCAGTTGACAATAAAAATTCTTCTCCTCTTACTTGGTAAATAGACTCATGAAAAAATACATTCTTAACTGATGATTTGATTTTTGATGGACGCAATTTTTACTCCGCAATAAATTTGATTGAGGAAAAATCCAGCGCCTAAATAGGGTTGAGCAAAAGTCTAGCTTAAATTTTTGGAGCCGAGCAAATGTCCAGGGTGACAAAATTTGGCCGAGCATGGTGTTTCATAGGTCGAGGTCTAGACCATAGACACTATAGAGCAGTTTTTGATGATGAGGCGTTTACAATTAGCAAAATTGGAAAAAAATGGTGTCTGAAAACAAAGTTAAAAAAGCCCAAAAATGAGGCAAAGAACGGCTGAAAACATTAAGCAAATCAGTTTGAGAAAACTTAGCAGAATTAGATAACTTTGCACCTTTAATGCTCTAAATCTAGTCTTTCTAGCAGCATCGCAAAAAATGATATTAGCTAAAGTTGTCCGATTTGATGACTGCTGACCAAATGTGAATTAGGTATTGAAAATTTAGTCCAAAAAGATAAAAAAAATGTAGCAATTAATAGTTAGGCAATCACTAAAGTTCGATAGAAACAACGGTAATGTTCTATAGTTACATAACATTTTTCTTTGATTGGTTTTTATTGTCAACAAGGAGAAACGCTCTGCTGCTTTTACACAAATCAGTATGGCCGAAAATTGATCACTTAGTTTTTATTGATGTTTGTGTTTCTCTAATCAGGGATTGTGAGACTGCCTATACAACTATAATACATGAGTTGATCCATCAGTGGACAGGAGGACTGATGACTAATGCGTGGTGGTCTAGCTTCTGGCTCAATGAAGGTATCATAAATTAGTTTTTGTTCCGACCCCACTTGTGGGGGAAGGAACTATATACTCAAATGGGTTTTTTTTTTTGTTCAGTGAATTTTGGCCGATCGATATATTCGTCGTAGAGAAATGTGAGTGGTATCATTAAAAAGCTGGTCCAGCGTAGAATTCAAAAGTAAAAAGATTTTTTTGAATTTCGTTTTTTTCGAGGAGTTATCGAGGATTGAAGTTTTGTGTGAACAATGGGATCTTTAGCATGATTGTTCACTTTTAGTACAATTTTCTTCAAACTAAGATCTTTTTTACGAAAACATTAATTCAAATTTCTATAAAAAGAATAAATTTTGAGTTCGTAAAAGTTGAATGCAAGGCGATAGAAAGACTAGTTCTGGTCTCATAGGGAAGTTCACTATCAAAAAAAATCGAACTCTAATTGAGAGCCCTTTTTTTAATAAAACTTTTCTCTTTTTTGCTTTTTTAAGTCACCTAGAGACAAGTCACATTTTATATCGACGTTCTATTAATGACAAAACTCCTTTATAGTCGAATGAAGCGCAATGAACAAAAAACGTCGTTTTCAAGGAATTGCTCATGTTTTTTTTTGGCTTCGATTCTGAGTTTTCGTAATTTTGAATGAAATTTTGAATTTCTTTTTGAAGTTTTACTATTTTTTTTGGAGTCCTATGGTAGGGATTCATTGACTAACAGTGCAATATGTTCCATAATGAGCATTAAGTGAACATGTCTATTTCATTGAGGGGGCGGCTAATGGCTGTTAAGACTTAAAAAATAATTTTTCGAATTTTTTTTTGAATATTAAAGAATCATAATCTTATTATAGTGAATTGTAAGTCAGTCCAGGGGTGAGAGCACCCTCTTCCTTCCTACTGCAACCAAAATTAAACTGGTTAGCGGTTTTATCTTCTATCTATTGGTTATATGACTTCAATGACAAAAAATTTCAATTTTTTAAATTTTTTTTTGGATTTTTACGTATTATTGGTTACTTTTGAAATCTTATCACATTATCCAAATATTGACAGTTCCCATTAGCTTAAAAACGATGTTCTGTGGATGACCAATAAAAATTTTAAACAAAAATTTATGGTTTAAATGGCTTCGACACGTTCTTCTTGCACTTTTCTACTGATTTTTTGGTTTTCTCCTGTTTTTTTTTGTTGTTTTAATAGTCATTATACTTACTGTGATCTCATAATGAATACCTATGCATGACAAACATAAATGTACTGCCACCGGGGCATCTTTGAGCGTTTTTATTGACTTCCGTTGAAAGCTATTGAATTTAATGTCTGTTAAAATAAAAATCATTTTTCGAAAATTTTATTTGAACAATAACAATTCCTAAATTTTTCTTGAACTGTTAGTGAGTTTCAGTATTGACTGGACCCACTTGCTTTTTACTGCGACTAAAAATATTCTGTTTAGCTGTTTTATCTTCTAGCTATTGGTTATATGACTTCAATGACAAAGATTTCAATTTTTTTAAATTTTTTTTTTGGATTTTTTGAATTATTGGTCACTTTTGAACTCTTTATCACATTATCCAAAGATTATTGTAATCCAATTGGCTTAGAGAGGACGTTCAGTGGATCACAGAGAAAGTTTTCAGAGAATAGCTAATGGTTTAATTGTCTTCGACACTTTCTTCTCGCATTTTTCTACTGAATTTTAGTTTTTGCTGTTTTTGTTATTGTTTTCTGTCATAAGACTTATTGTGATGTCTTTTTAACTATCTATGCATGACAGACATCATTTTCCTCCCTATGGGTTATATCTGAGCATCGTCATTGAGCTCCGATGAAAGATTGAGTTTACTGGCTGTTAAGGGTTTAAAAATAATTTTTCGAAACTTTTTTGAAATTCAACCATTCCTAATTTTTTTTCGTGAATACTCTTGGTCATTGTTGGTTCTAACAGAATCCATTTCCGTTCTACTATAGCCAAAATTAATCTGGTTAGCGGTTTTATCTTCTACCTATTAGTTTTAAAACATCAATGCCACGAGAATTCATATTTTTTTTGGGTACTTTATTTTGTTTTTCGATCCTTTTGAAATCTTATCACATCATCTTACTGCTGAGAGTCCCTATTGGTTTAGGGAAGAAGTTCAACGGATCATAAATAAAGTTTTCAGGGAAGAGCTTATGATTTGAGTTGCTTCGACATTTTCTTCAGGCACTTTTCTACTGAATTTGTGGTTTTTGCCTCTCTCTGTTGTTGTTTTCATAGTCATTAACTTGTTGTAAGGTCTTATTGATGAAATACGATTGGCAAAAAAACTTATTGTCCCCTCGAGGCATCATTTATTGTATATACTGGCTTCCGTTGAAGGCTAATGAATTTAATGGCGTTGATAATAAGTGTTTTCCCGCAATTTTCGTGCGTCTAATGTATTTGTTTATATTTGTTGATTTTTTGAAATTATATTGATAAAAAAGGTTTTCCCATTGCTCCTGAAAAATTAATTTAAAATTGAAGAGTGTTTAGTGAAAAGTTCATTTTTTTAATGCCTTCGACCCTTTTGTCGCTCAATTTTTTTTCCTGAATTCGCTGTTTTTGTTCTTTAGGTAACCGTAAATTGCTCACAGATCTCATAGGCTTGTAATTGAGGACTGAATGAATGATGTTGCTCGAAACATTCAGTATATAGCGAATAGGTTCCTTTCGTCAAATTTAACTTCTATTCATCAATCAGATGTCCCATCGAATTTCGTGTATTTCAAGAAATAACATATATATTGATATTATGTGCCACTGTTGTTTCGTTTTTCTGAACGTTTATTGAATGGCCATTTTTTGCGTTTCTTTTTCTCTTCCTTCAGAACAATCGCGTAATAACAGATCCCAATGGTTTTTAAATGTGGCCCAAGTAAACTTATTTAATCTTTCAGTATAAATCCTTCAACTGAAATAGCAGAAATAACAACTGAATTAAAAATACATATTCAGATGATAGCTATTGATTTTAATGGTAGCAAAGGTTTGTGTTTTCGCAAATCGTTTGTAATTTTTTGAGTTTCTCTTTAGTTTGTTTCTATGGCATAGTCTGACCACAGACGGGTGCTTTTGGTTTTGTAATGACTTTTTAGTAATTTATCAAGGATTTTTTTATTAAAAACCAATGTTTTTTAAGATTTTTGAATTTTCTTGGTGCAAAAAATGTTGATTAATTTTTAAGTTTCGCCTCACTGTTCGTTCTTTTTGTCGGCTTGTTACCTAGTCTCGTTAAGAAAACTTTTCATCTGCTGTATAGTTAGTAAAAGGTAAACTTGTGTAGTTAAGGTTTTATCTGACTGCATTTTGACGTTGTTACCAGGTGCTTTTAAATTTAGATATTCATTTTTTGCCGCCAAAATTTTGTTGGTGCTATTTTTTTTCTAGTGTCTTCAATGTCAGGTCACGTTGGTGCTGTAATGAAGCATGGCATTAGTAATTCAATTAGTAGATAGAATGTGTAACGATTGTTTTAAACTCAAACATCTATTTTTGTTATCTCTTGATTTGGTTGACATTTTAGTCAAAAATGTAGATGAGCTCGGGTCGGAACATCGTGTGCGAACGCACATTAACGAGCCGCCTTGTTTGATTATATAGCATCAGATAGTTGATCACAAACTCCAAACTAAGAGTAACATAACTTTGTTGGATGAAACGTAACTAGATCATTCAGGATAGGAGATCTTATAAGGTTAAGAGGCAGGAGATCCCCAGCCCGGTTGAGAGAACGAGGAGGGCAACACATCCAAAACATACTGAAAAATCTCAAAAAGTTGTTCGTTAGTTCAACTGTAGATTTTTTCCGACAGTATTTAACCTATTTGAGCTCTCAAAACGTCCTCTGATCAGACCCAGTTGCGTTCGAAATGCTCTCTGATCTGAAGGCTTCGATTGCAGGAATATCGATTATCCTGCTCTCGAAGCATTCCTGATCCAGACCCAGTTGCGCTTGAACCATTCCTCGTCCAGACTCAGTTGCGCTCAAAGTCGTTTATGATGAGACTCAGATGCGCTCGAATTTGTTTATGATCAGACTAAAGCGCGCTCGACAGTCTGTATGCGCTGTAAGTGCGCTCGAAGCCGTTTATGATCAGACTCAAGTGCGCTCGAATCCGCCTATGATCAGACTCAAGTGCGCTCATTCAATCTTCCAGACCCTGTAATTTGGAACGCACAAAAGTCAGGTGTGCGCTTGAAATGGTCTGGACCAGGACGATTTCGAGCACACACCTCAGCCTGGGTAGCCATGATGAAACCCGCCACACAAGACAGGTATGGGATGTATGGATTTGGGTTACGGGCAGGGGGAGCTCCTTCGACTGAGCTTACAAACTGAAAAATGTTTGCTCTATTCGGTCTGGCTCATTTTCACATTTGGTCTGGCCGATGCCCGTATTCTGGTATGTTCGATGTTCGGTCTCGTGCACACCCATACTTAGGCCTATTTGGTCTGAACCATACTCAATTTCGGTTCCTTAGGTGGCTCTTATCGAAGACCAAACAAGCTATGTGGACTTATCAAAGTCCAAACAAACTACGTAGACTGATCAAATCCCA